>NC_141537.1:172254141-172356641 GCF_021556685.1 Rattus norvegicus
AGGCTTGCGGGATAGGGCTTTCTCAGGCAAAAAGGAGGGCACTTTCTTTTAGTGGTCCCCACTGCACCCCAATGCCACTTCACCTTCGCGCCCTCCCCCAGTGGAGCCTCGGTAAGGCTGCTTTGTCTCAATCAATTCGCCTTCTGCGGGAATCACACGCTGAGCTCTGGACCAGACGCACTGGCCAGGCGGGGTGAGGGAGAGGGTTCCATTGAATAAGGAATTAGCTCAACTCCAGGGGACGTCTCTCTCCCTGTCCTACCCTCCATCCACTTGGGGATGCCTGGTAAAAACTCTACACACTTTCATCCTCACGTTACAGGATGCTGCCACTGATTTTAATGGTGGAATATATAATTTATAAAATCCACCTTTTCTTATCCTCTTTGGAACGTGCGGCTCAAAATTGTACTTTGAAGGAAAAAGTGAAAAGGAAAATACTGTCTAAAAAAAACCAAAATCTTGACGCTTGAAACATGCAGTTGTTTTTTCTAAAAGCGGTTTTCTTGGCATAAGAAGGGAAGTTAGGAATTGGTTCCCCGTCACTCCTGGTTCCAAAGGTCTGTTTTGCTTCTCTTCCTAGTCCTTTCTCCCTTCTTGCCCCAGAAACTCAAGGATGGCCACAGGTGATCCGGAGCTATCCTTTCAGCACCACGAGGCTACCTAGCCTGGGTAGGTCAGCAGTTAATGACTGCAAATGTTTCCGCATTAAGGAGTCACTACGTGCTTATATGGTCATTAATTATGAATGCTCCCCAAGGTTATAGTGAACGGGACTCACGAGTCCCCCGTAGCACAAGTGCAAAGCTACTCTATGTTTTCTTCTTGTCTTCTGGATCACAGGAAAATGCAGTCTCCGGGTAAACAGTACACGAGTGAAGTTGTGAGCTGTATTCCATATGTGCTCAATTTTTAAGTTGTCCGTCATTATTTTATTTTAAAATCTTGTAAATACTAAATCCAGTTGCCCGTTTCACCCGCTTCTCTTTAGTGCACACCACGGATACAACATGCGTACTGAGGTTTTTTTTATAATTAATTTTTCTAATCGTTTGTCAGACTTTGCAACAACTCAGATGTCTAGATGACACCCTTTGAGAGCTTAAGACGAAAAAAGGGAGGTACATGTTTTCCTGAGAATAGCAAAGAAGCGCGCGCGCGCGCGTGTGTGTGTGGGTGTGTGTGTGTGTTTGTGTAATATCTGACGTACATTTAGCCTTTGTAATAACTTCTGGGTTTTGTTTCATAGTGGATGAAATGAGACTATGTAGCTTGAGAGGAAAAATTGAATGTTAAGTTAAAATGGGAAGAAAAATGTGTCAGAAGTTTGAACTCAAGTCATGATAACAGACTGAGAAAATCCATCAGGGGTAGCGTGGTGGTCTCTGAGTAAATGTAGCAGACGTTCCCTCTCTTTAACATAATAGGTGTGTGTTTCTTAACATTTGCCTGCAAATGTCTATTATGATAAGCTGCACACCATAGCCCATCACTGAAAAATCCTACTTAAAGAAGTATTACACTAATGAGAGATAAATAATGTTGCAAGGGAGGTTGTTAATATTTATTTTGTGGAAGGATAACATTGCTTCACTTTAGTATAAAGCATACTAGAGAAAGGAAAGCCTACAAATGGAAAAGCCACTAAGCCTCAATCTTCAAAGCATTTTCACACGTGCTCTTTGATTGAATCACACTTCCTTACAGTTAAGAAGAGATGTTCAAAGCGCTAAATTAGGCATCTAGTAAGATATCATACATTCTGTGTGGTTAGTATGCTATATGGCACTTTGGGAATACAGTATAATCTCTTTATAATTTTGAGGGTTTTTAAAATTCCAACTACTGAACAAAGAACCAGCAAAATGGATGTAACCATGCATGTGGTGGCACGAACCTCAAAAGTACCCATTATTAAATGTCAGATCGTCAACCAGATCTCAATGCTACAACCTAACGTGGTCCATGGGCATGAGACAAACCATTCTCCCATCGCCTATAAAAATCCATATCCTTAATTATGACAAGCGTCTATTCGTGTTATATTTATATCCTCCATATGAGCACGAATTTCTAAAGAACGTAAGTCAAGTATTTCAACTGTGAAGCTTGATTTACACTTTCATATTTTCTATGATTTGGGTGGATTCATGCTGTGGGGAGATAGGGATGAGTATGATATTCAGCTTATAGCCCATTTCTCTGAGGGACCCTGGGAGGGGCAGAATGTTCAAGGCTTTGTACAGCGTTGCTTGTGCAGGCTTTAGTAATGGGTCCCTTTAACAAGGTAGCCCAGGTTGTCTGAGTCAGCCACTGCACTTCATGCGGCGACCCATGAGGTGGTGTGACCTACACCCAATACTGGCCATGGGATGCTTAGAATTGTATATGGATGTTTGTGGTAAGCAAGTATGTACAGCTAGATACAAAAAAGATATCAAAGCTCTGTTATCAATGAAGAGCCTTCTGGTCTCAAGTCTTCTGTCTATGGATCCAATGGAAGGCTTATATAGTATCTCCCTCTTGTATGTCTTCCCATAATTCCTGCTAAAAACAGAACAACATCACCTTTTTACTGCCTTTCCTGAAAATGGCTTCCTGTATCACCCACCCAGTCAATACCAGTGCTTTGTCAACTAAGCTGCGGACTATGACCTCATCGGAATTTGAAGTCTGTCTTCCCTGAAGTGTTGCTTATTAATGGTCAACCGGAAGCTCCATGCTTCACTAGTAGGCTTGGCATGGGTTCTTTATTCCTTTGTTATCCAGTCATATTTCTATTCTTGCATTAGATGTCATCAAAGATCATTAACTTTGAAACGGGCTCTAATACTTTATTTTTTTAAATACCTGTGTTTAATATTTGAGTGTTATGATATTGGCCAGTTAGCTCTTACTCAGGATAAATGCCTTTGATCGTGGTCTTTCTGACTTTCTCTGAGATCTCTCTGTCTCTCTGTCTCTGTCTGTCTCTCTTGCTTACTCTCTCATGCACACTCTGCGTGTCTCGTTTTCCCATGGAAATTTTATCTTGAGTGTTCTGTGGATGGTTCACTGCCTCTGTGTTTGCAAGTGGTGGGCGTTGCGTGGTGGGTGTGCACATTTCTGCCTTAGATCTTTATGATGTAAAGGACTACTGTTGTATGACAGAGAAAATGCACACTATGCCTCTGCCTAAAGCATAAACCAGGTCACTATATGTTGTGTGAAGTATGTGCCCATGTGACAGATGCAGGGACAAGAGGTTGGTATTAGGTACCTTCCCTGTCACTCTCTATTTATCTTATTCATGTTTTTGAGACAGGATCTCTCACAGGACCTTGAACTCACTGTTCAAGACAGGCCACTGGCCAGAGAGCTTTGGGGACCGCTCGTGGGGTTACAGACATGTTTCCACCGCTGGCTTTTTACACAGGCGGTGGGGATGTAAACTTAGGTCTTCCTGTTTGCACAACAAGCACTTTAACCACTGTGCCTCCTGTCCTGCCCTCAGCCAACTTGAGTCTTGAGCATTTGGAAAGAAGCTTTATGTGGGTACCACTACTGTGGTCGGTGGCAGTGGGGCAACACAGGGAACTATAGAGCAAGCGCCACAGAAATCCGTCCTCCTCTCCTCTAGTGTAATGAGTCCAGATGCACGGATCCACTGATGTCCCATTCTTATATGTGTAGCCCAGTGCAGAGAGGAGCTCCACCACACAGGGGTTCATGGCCCTCATCTAATGAATCCAAGTGTGGTTGGTATAAATTCTTTTGAAATAAAGTTTTATCTTCTAACAGTTGTCTTCCCCTGTGTGCTAGCATCTGGCATTAGAAGTGTGACAACAACTTAATAAACTGGATAACAGTTTTCTCCACTCTATAAATAGCTTCCGAGCATTCTGAGATATTATAATAACTGACTTGTGAACGTGTCTATATAAGGAAAACATGAAGAGCTATCATTATAACAGTTAAATAATCATAATTATAATGTAGTCACGCACTATAAATAGTAAACCTTTATCAATCGCATACCAATATATTATTAAAATCACAAATGGAAACACAAACTTATTATTTTTTCTACAAAAAATAGGTGTACTCAATAATATTTTTTTTTATCACCAATGTGTCTTGAGTGGTTACTTGATTTTTATTGGTTAAAAAGCAGTAACTGGGGCCTAGAGAAGTGATTGGGAGATAACAGTGCTTACTGCTCTCGCAAAAGACCCAGGTTCAGTTGCCAACACCCACATGACAGCGCACAGCTGTCTGTAACTCCAGCTTCAGAGGGTCTCACGCCCTCTTCTGGTCACACAGGTACTGCACAATTATGGTATGCAAACCACACACACACACACACACACACACACACACACACACACACACACACACGAGGAAAGCACTTGTTTACATAAAATAAAAGTTTACATAAAATTTATTTTAAAAAATTAATTTGAGAAACTGAAAGGAGCAGTGATAAGCAGGCATGCTCACAAGCCCAGCACTTGGAAGGTACAAGGTTATACAGTTAGTTGTTGGGCAGAGTAGCCAGAGTTAAAAAAAACAAAGGACAAACCAAAACCAAAAAAAAAAAAAAAAAAAAAAAAAGCCCTGGAAACTGGGAATGGCGTTGCATGTCTGCCAACCAAGCACTCAGAAGCCTGAAGCAGGAAGATTTCAAGCTCACGTCTACCTATGCTTACAATAAGATGGACTCCTTTCTCAAAAAGGCAAGTCACAATTGACATGCTTAAGGTCGAATGGTTCCTAGAGAAGCTAGTGCGTGCGTGCGTGCGTGCGTGCGTGCGTGCGTGCGTGCGTGTGTGTGTGTGTGTGTGTATCCTACAGCCAATACAGGTATATTAAAAATATTTTTGGCTCCCGTTCCGTATCACCACTCCCCATTGCTACTGCGTCAACATTTCTGTATTCCTAGCCGTCGTCGGAGACCCTCTAACTCTTGTTGAGAACACTGCCTGGAACGGGTCCTTTTCAACCCACTCTGTTGCTAGTTCCCGTGGAGGGATTTAATCCTGGGTCACTACCCAATCACTTACACAACTCTTCTATGGAGCCTATTGGTCTCGTGTTTTCCTGCTTAAAATAAGCGAACGAGAGCTTCGTAGCACACTAGTGTCAATTGCGTGCGCCGTGGTTTAAATGAAAAAATATCCCCCATTGGATTATGTCTGTGAACGCTTGGCTCCCAGCTGGTGGCACTGTTCTGAGAGGCTGAGGACCCTTTAGGAGGTGGAGTCTCACCAGAGGAAGTGGGTTCCTGGGATTTTATAGGCTGATCCCATTTCCGCCTGCTTCCTGGATGTAGTGTGAATGGCTGGCTGCCTTGCGATCCCGCCTTCTCTGCCCTGTTGGGACTCAAGCCCCTCTTAAACTGTCATCAGAGCACACACTTCCTCGCTTAAGCTGCTTCTTGACTTCACCCTGGTGTAAGTAGAAGAGGTAAGAATGTGAACAGGTTCAGGTGTGAAGTAGTTAGCACAACGAAGACTCCGTTCTCTTGCGCTATTGATTCCAGAAGGTTCCATATGGTTTCTATGAGCCATTGAGGGAAGTATGTGAAAACACAAGCTATAATTACAGCGACAACAAAAAAACAACTTTATAAAAACCTCTCGTGCAATCTACAGCCACTGTTGATGTTTTTGTTTTCTTTTCTATGTGTGCTCCAGAACTCCGCAAAAATAAATAAATAAATAAATAAATAAATAAAAATAATTAAAAAATAGATTATTTCCCCCCTTGCAAACAGAGTCCTCAATGCTAGAGGAACAACCATGCTGTGCTCACGTTTCTTAACTATTTCAGCATCTAATTCTACAGTGAAGGATCTTTTCTTTCCTGGGGTTTTCTAGATGCTGACAGACAACACAGCTTCTCTCTCTCTTCTGTGTCAAGTACTGCATTACAAATCTCTCTCTCTCTCTCTCTCTCTCTCTCTCTCTCTCTCTCTCACACACACACACACACACACACACACACACGTAATTTGTGAAAGAAAACGAATGGCGTGGGAATGAAATGAAATCTAATGAAAACAGATGGACCACCACCATCTAATTGTGCAAATATACATGCTATCCAAAATTCGTATCTGTGTTATGTGCACCTGTGGAGTAAAAGACAACTTGCTGGAGAAAGTTTATTCCTTCGCTCTGTGGGTCCCAGGGATGGAATTCTGACAGGCAGGCTTGGTGGTAAGTGCCTTTGCTCACTGAGCCACTCCACATACATGTGCTGTTCTTAGAATGCTTTTTCCAAAGAAGAACAAAGTGCCATTCACTCTCCTGAGAAAACTGTTCCTGTCTTAAAGTAAATGATACACCAAAGAAACCTAGTTTGCACTGGTGATTCATGAGCTTTTATTACTAAATGGCAAAGGCAAGAACACTCATCTATATTTTCAATCTATAGATCCAATTATATATATATGATTCAAATGATAAATATTTCTTTGTGTGTGTGCTATTTCATTCAACTCTCTTAAGACAACTGAGACATTCATTTTGTTCTATTTCTTCCCCCGGAATACAGATCAGTCGGCTTGTTTATGGATGAGAATATGGCAAGCCCACATGCTCCTGTTTATGATCTTGCACTATCAAGCCCCTTGTCAACTTAGTTCATTTTCTTTGCCTTTTGGTTTTCCTGAGCGAGCAGCCTATCCACGATTGCTGCTGGCTCAGTCTTTTCCAGAAACCAGGGAGCACTGGGAAATTACCTTCCCTCTTCAGTATGATGTCTGTCATTTGGATTGCAGGACAGTGATTTATTGTCTGGTTACATCCAGTCAATCACTTACTGATCATCCATTAGATGCCAAGAATTGACTAATGCTTGAGGGAAAGAGTGGCTAACGGCCACTTGTTAACCGCAGTGGGCATAAAGGGGGCAGAGATACAGAATCGGAAACATGTCACACGATGTAGTTAGATGTGTGTTCACGTGGAGGGCATGTAAGAGAGTACAGAAAAGACATAGAAGCATCGAGTGGTCGAAGGCTAAACACGAGCTATATCCTGAGGCACCGGCATTTTCTTTTTCAATGTAACTGGTGGGCACGAGACGCTAATTGAATTAATGTTGTGCTCATTAAAATTCTAGCATATAGCTTGACAAACAGATGATGAAAGCTTCAAGCAGCTGAAATACAAAAACACATATTTGAAGAATATACCCACTTGTGTATGCTCACTTTAAATAATCCTGGGGCAGATTGGTTTATGTGAATGGTCTTTTACTGCATTTGTTACTGTGGTAAACTCTGGTTAGTTCTAGTGGCTTTCTATAACTTCAGTTTCATTTTTGTCTGTTGGCCAAGTGTAACCAGAATCAGGGAGAAAGTGTAATTAAATTATTTGTACTTTCACATCCGTGGCTGAAAGCAATGAGACCCATCACTCCGTGAATTTGTGAGAAGAAAGGCCATCTAAAGGCCCCGTCACAGGGCTGAGCAGGTAAAGGTACTTGCTGTCCACCACAGTGGCCCAAGTTTAATCCAAGAACCCACATGTCAGAAGGAAAGGATTCTGGGAAGTTGCCTTCCAAGGAACATACATGTTTCATGGCACTCATGTACTCTCACATAACACACAAAAAAAAATGAATGTAAAAACAATTCAAGTTGCATATACAGAGTTAAAAGGTATTAGAAATTCTTGCTTTAAGCGAATCTAAATTTAATTTATATATTAATTTAAAATAAACTAATAAATTTAAAACTTTAATCAACTATGAACCTCATATAAATATAGAACCTC
Source organism: Rattus norvegicus (assembly GCF_021556685.1). NCBI lineage: Eukaryota > Metazoa > Chordata > Mammalia > Rodentia > Muridae > Rattus > Rattus norvegicus. The sequence goes on from NC_141537.1 coordinate 172,261,905, forward strand.
AAAATGAGAACCAAAAGAAATTCCCTTCCTGTTGGCTCAGTCGTTAAGAGCACTGGCTGCTCTGGCAGAGGACCCAGGTTCGGCTCCCAGCATCCACGTGGTGGCGCACTACTGTCTGATGCTCTGGTTCCGGGGATCCAGTGCCCTCTTCTGGCCTCTATGGGAAATGCATGCACTTGGTACACATACCTGCAGAAAAGCATTAACACACGTAAAAAGGATTTAAAAAAAAAAAAAAAAGAAGAAGGAAGGGAAAGGAAAAGAAAGGAAAAGAAAAGGAACTCTTCCCCTGTGTATTCCTTTCTGTCAAGTATTCTATTACAGTAAAAAGAAAACCAATTTGTGTCAGGTGTGTTCTTGCCCCAGACCACCAAGAAAAGTGTGACATAGTTGTCACTAGAAAATGCCTAATATTTAACTGTACTTAAAATTATGAATATTTATTTAAAACAAAGCCTTTTAGTCAAATTTGACCTGAAACTGATGAGGACCTTAAACTCCTGATTCTCCCTCCTGCCTCTCTGGGAAACATAGCATCTTCAAATTCCTAGCTCTTAAGTTCACTATCAAAGAAAACTGGGTGTGGTGTCATGCCCCCAGGATCCCGCACTGGGCTGAGGGTCTGGAAGCAAAGCCAGAGGATTACAATTCCCAGAAAACACCATGAGATTCAACAACAACAACAACAACGAAACCACAAACAGAAACAAAATTAAGTGTACGTTGTCTGTGATGCGTCTTTAAACATTGAGATATGTGGTTCTCCTCTTCAAGATACAAAAGAGAACCAGGCATTTTGGGTTAAAACGCACTGATATGAACCATTATTTACACTTAAAGGAAGTGGCAAGATGTGACCAAACTTATTATGCATTGTGCTGTGGAATTTCCCTCTTCGGTTTTCCCTAACCAAATTATACTTTTTAATTAGTCTCTCAGAACCGGCTACAGGCTTCACTCACAGTGGTTAGACTCCAGGGATTCGCAATATGGAAATGCTTGTATGCAAAACTTTTCACTAAAGTGATTGCAAGAGTTTAGAATTAAATACAGCGGGCTGTAGAAACTGAGCTTAAGCACTGGTGAAGTCATCGTTATTCTTGTTGTTTTTAATTGTCAAAATCTGCTAAAACTCAGCTACCGTTCAGGTTATACGGGGCTGAATTCTTGGATTTATATTTTATGCATATGAAACTCAAAAAGCCTACAGGGTCTTTAAAGCTATGTTCACCTGTGTCCTGTTACTGGAATTGTTTCAACTCCTTGATCTGTAGAACGCCTTTCCTTTTTCTTAATGGAGAAGTAGGAAGACTTTCTGTTGAAATTCTTGTTGCTGTGCTGAAGTCTCCAATCAGCCTCCTTGATGGTCTTTCACAGATCTGAAGTGGGGAACTCTTCAATTGCAGTATTCAACGACACCTGAATCAGATGTGTATCAATAGTCACAATGATTTTATATTAATATATTAAGAATTCAAAGTAGACACTGTAACAAAACAACAGACACAGACAGAAAAAGAAGAAGGCTTCTTCCTAAACGGTAGACCTCAAACTCACTACCCTCTGGAAATATGTATTCCAAACTTGTTCCCTATGTCTATTCAAAATACATATACATATATGTATGTGGGTTCATATATACAGTCAAAAACCATTAAATTGCCCTAACATGCATGTTCTTCTTTCTAAACTGTGCTATAGTTTTTCAAGCCTTTATATTTTTTCAGCCTTCTGAAATTTGTTCCATTAAACCATAAGCCCAAGGGCCAATTATATAAGATTCACACATATGTATTTACACTAATTAAGGGCATATATTATCATAGATACTGATCACAGGCATGACACGCAGATCAGGAATTTGAGGGTAAGGGGATTGTTGCTTGCATGAGTGCTGTCTGTCAGTGTGAGCGGTTGAAAATCAAACCACTCGCAGAGCTTTCCAATGTCATACTGACAGGATTTTATTTCCCACTTTTTCTAAACCAAATCCTATCATAAGAAAGTAAAGAGCAAAGATTGTCTACTGGGTGGAAAAGTAAAGATTCTGACTTGTATTCTAACTGTGTTCTGTACTAGCAGTATGACAGCAGTGCACTGCCCTATTCATGGGAGAAAAGCAGGGGTGGCCCTGTGTGTTACTGTCCCTTCTATTCCTCCAGTAGCCTAGCCTGAATCCCTTGACTTCTAGTTTCCTACCCTCGGAGGGAACTTCCTTTCACATAAGAATGGGTGACACTCTTCTCTTGCTTGACCTTGCGCCCTGGGGCTGGGTAATTGGCCTAGAACTGAGCAGCTGGTCTCAGCGAAGCTCACTGTAGGCCTGCAGCTTTTGGGTCGGACTGAAGCTAGAATCCTCAGGACCTCGCCTTCTAACTGATTGGAAAGTAGCCATGGGCGCGGCTCTTTGTCATGAGCTCAGCTCCCGCCCTCAATCATAAAACTGACAGAATCATTTTATATGAGGGAAGAAGCAGGCAGGGGCAGAAGAGACTTCAGTAAGACTGTCCTTCAGGACAAGAAGATGGATCTAATCTCTTGGACTCTACAGGGCCACTCCACAGGTATAGAGAACAGCCTCAAAACACCAACCCCACCATAGCTGAGCAGGCCCCGTATTGATTCTCTCAGGGTTATGGAGGAATGAGAACCACGGTGGTTATATGATTTGTCATACCAACTGGGGCACTTCTGTGAGCAAAGAGATCATTATACCGGGGTAACCGACATGAATTGACCTGTTCTGGGAAGACCAGGGCAGATGGACCCCTCCCCGAACATACGACAGACATCACTTTACACACTAAAGTGTCACCGTCTCCTGACCCTTCTCACCCAATTCTGAAACTTTTATCCTAACAACTAACATATTGGAGGCTTCAGAGTCACCCAAAGAAAGCCTGCACCTGGGGGGTTGTACCAGCCAGATGTGGACGACCATCACGACGCATGGGAAGCGTTAGAACCCGTGGCCCATCCATGTATGGCGATGAGGACGTAGTGACATCACCTCAATGAGAGTAGACTGAGTGAAGCAATGAGCTTAAAATCTGGCATTCTGTGTGGTTATACTTATGCAATATTCTTGAGAGAGTGAAGTCACTGAGCTGGGGGATTGATTCCTGTTTACCAAGGCTTGGGGTGGGGAACATGGGAAGAGTATATGTGTGCACCTGTAAAGGGGCAGCCTGAGGAAGCCTTGGGATATGGCCAAGGTTTTCTCTTGATTGTGACGGTAGTTCCCTTGAACCATTCATAGCTGTAAGATCTGGCTGTCTCCGCAGGCCCACATTCCAACTTGTACATGTGCCCAAGTGCATCCCTGAACCCCAAACGTGTATATTTTCACGAGTACGTGTGCGACTGGTGGAGTCAGAAGGATGGTTACCAATGACAGTTTCATAGTTTGGGTGTTTTTCTTATTTCGATAGGCAACGTTGCTACCACCAGAGGAGGTGAAATGAAGGCTACGGGGCCCTTTTTCTGTACATTTATCTGTGTGTACCTAGGAGGGGGATGTATGCATTTGTGTATACATGTGAGTGTGTGAGTCTGCTCGCCTGTGTGTAGCAGCCGGGGAACCATTAACTCTGGTATCTCCCTCTACCACACTCCTTTATTTTTTGAGGCAGGGTTTCTCTCTCACTGAATCTGGAACTTAACCATTTAGGCTGGGCTAGCCCACTGTGTCCGCTCACATCCCACTCTCTGCCTGCAATGCTAGAGTTACAGAGGTAAGGTCCACACTGCTCAGATTTTACTCACTGAGCCATGGCCCCAGCCATTGCTTTCGACTTTGTGTAAGTCCATAAAGATTTCCAAGATTCACCTTAGTGCTTTTGTTGTTTAGCTTGCTGGGTTTTTATTGTGTCTGTCAGTCCCCTAAATATTTTAACTTACCAGCTGACAGATTTAGCCTCTTGCCTATAGCAGCTCAGAAATAAGATAATGACATTCACAGGGGAAGTGAGTCTATCTGAATAAATGCATAACATTTTAGGAAAATGTATGCAAAATTGGAAAGGACTAAAACACAAAATACTATTAGCCCGCAGACTGGAGTTTATTTTGAAGGAGGTTGCACATTTTTATCTGCAGTTCATAAGACTCGGCTTGCAAATCCTTAAAACACCCAAGAGTTAAGACAGCCCCATTCACAATGCTCACACCAACACTGAGGACACACCCCAGCGACTTCAGAGGAGCAGAGGAAAGTGGCGTCATGAAGTTGCCCTGGTGGGATAGAACCACGATAGGTGGCTGGTTGACAAAGAACAGTCTGTTTTTTGTAGCGGATTACCTTAGGGCACGTCATGAACCATGTGAAATAAATTAGAACGAAATAGAGTGCGCAAGGTGAGTTTCCAAAGTCTGAGTGGAAAGTGTGGTGGTTGGAAGAGTTTTGAAGAAGAAGAAAATGTTTAGTTCAACTGCTCACCCTTAAACGTATCCAGGCTCTCCTGTGAGGATGAGATTGTGCCCATTCTTCTTTTAAAGATTTGTTTATTTTATATATGTGAGGACACTGTCGCTGTCTTCAGACACTCCAGAGGGGGGCGTCGGATCCCATTACAGTTGCTTGTGAGCCACCATGTGGTGGCTGGGAATTGAACTCAGGACCTGTGGAAGAGCAGTCAGTGCTCTTAACCGCTGAGCCATCTCCTGAAATGAAGTCGTGTGGTCAGAAAAAATCTGTAGCGTAGATGAAGGTAACGTGGACACAGGAAAGCTTAAGGGACAGTATATGAGAACACTGTAAAAAGCTTAGACACAGTAGCCCATTAGCCCGAAGAAGAAGGAGAATACACACTAATGAAGACCAGGGCATAGGGGTTGAAGGAACGTTTGTTTTGATAAAGAAATAAAAGCTCGGGTGAGTCCCGTTCAATAGATTTGATGGAGATTAAGTCAGGGGAAATCAATGAGCACATCTGTAGGGAAAGCAGGGTATTAAAATAAATGTGCAATCATTTTGGAGATACACAAAATACCAAAGACCTTAATAAAACATTATCAGTGACAAACTCGAGTTTATTCTGCGGCCAGTTGCAGACTGAGCTGTACTCTCGCGAGATTGATGTGGGATGAGAAGATTCAACCAGGTTTAGGAGGCTTGAACAAGACGTGGATGGATTCAAGCCCTGAACGGAGAGTAAAGTCTGTGCCCCCAAGTGACTCTGCACCAGAGTTCCTCCCGCACACATTAGGACGCACTCCACAGCGGCAAGCATGGAAAATTATCATACCTCATTTTAGCTTTAATTGCTTTTATAATTCTGAATTTGCTGTTGAATGCAAATGCTTAATTCTAAATACGAGTTCTCTGTCTTAATTAGATAAAGTAATCCTCTGTTGCTTGGGTAGCTCAGTAAATTAGTCCCTAGACTTAAACTCTCCTGCATCCCGTGGTTTACACGTTAATCTGTAGCCACTTGTACAGACAAATGGGACACGAATGTATTTTTTTTTTCCAGATTTATGTTGTAACCGTTGGCATGCCTTCAAATTTGTTTCCTTTGGATGTGACTAAAAATTACTCTTGTGACCATAATAATTATAATTTGTGTTAATGTAGTCTCATAATTGTGGAATTTCCTCTCCAGGATTTTTCTTTATTTAAAGCTGTGTGTTAAAATTGCATGCTGGCAGCCCCCAAACAAACAGAGAACGCCAGCAGTGTTAATGTACAGCCAACACTCTCTGTCTGTCGGTTTCCACATCTGTTGACTTGTCCAATCTCACATTGGAAGTCTCCAGAACACTGTACCTCCACTGACCACATGCAGGCACTTTTTCTATTACTAATTCAGAAGAAATTCAGTCCACCAACTGTGTAGTGTTTATACCACAGTATCTGCTCTAAATAAGCGAGGAATTGCTTACAATATATAGAAGGGTGTGCCTAGATGACACCATTTAGAGATTCTGCCATTTACAGATACTGATACCACCAGGGTTCCAGGGACCAATCCTGTGGGAGGAATCAAGAACCAGTTGTAGGCACAAATGCTAACTCACCAATCAAGGCTCTGCAAACAGGGTCATATCAACGGGTCCCCCAAGGAACCAAGCAACGAGAGTAACTGGCAGAGATCGTACCAATCCGTCCCAGCTTCACTGCCTCACTCCCGATGGTGATGACACCAGGGACACCATTGACACGAAGGACTTTCATGCTATGTTCTACAAATGATCTCATCCTGTCCTTGCGTGGCTTCCTACCGAGTTACAATTATTTCGGTAATGGAGAAGCTGAGTTACAGAGATGCTCTGAAGGAGCAATAAAGAGTCCCTGCTCTTTGCATGGGATAGCTAGAAGCACAATGCCTCACACACAACACACTTTGTCCGATGTGGTCTTCATTTCCCGTCTGTCTGTCTGTCTGTCTGTCTGTCTGTCTGTCTGTCTTCCTCCCTCCCTCCATCCTACTACAGAAGTGTCTCGAGACTCTTGTGACTGAATCTTCTCTTAAGCCCTTTTGTGGGGGCTGACATTTGGCTAGAAATCCGGCAGGGGTTCATCCTGATAACAATCCTTGATCATCCAAAACCTTCCCGGTGTTTCTCAACCTAATTTTTGCCCACCAATCTGTCAGCCACGTGCTTGCACACCAAAGCCCGCTGTCAGGTTCTGTGAGCTCACAAACATCAGGTTCGTGCTTCCATTTATCATGCCCTACCTTTCAGGGCAGGAGGGGCTTCTCCACCTTGTTGGATAATTACTCAGAGTTGAGCTGTAACGAACTGGGAAGGAAGATGCCCACTCTCAACGTGTGTCTGTCCACACCTTCTCCAGCCCACAACGTAGATAGCAACTTGAGATGCCATGGCTTCCTGGCTTTGTGTGACTCTTACCCATAAAACATGCCTATCCCTTTAAGAAAGGACAACAACAGTTTTTACACTAATGTCTTCCTTTTGATTGCATTAGGTTTGCAAATTAAACCGATTAATGGTGGCATTCGGTGAAGCTCTCAGCTCTTCTGTTTAATACTCTTATCTGACAACGTGTAAATAGAAGACATAATTAATTACTCACGACTTGCATGTCAAGTTGAATAAAAAATCACATCCCCAGGAGGCCTGCTATTACATATCTGACTGTTCTGGGAAATTGGTTTCACGAGGAGAAGGCATACCTGGAGATACGGGTTTTGTTTGTTTTCCTATCCATTTTATTTAATTTATTAGAGTGTCTTTAAAAAGATGTGGAAGAAAAACATGACCTGCCAACACGATTTGAAAAGGCTTATTGCATTTGCCCTCAAATGGTTATTTTTCCTTTTGTTTTTTAAAAAAAAGTGTTTTTCAGTTTTTATCAGTGGGATCATAAACTCCGTAGCTGAGAGTCTTTTAAGTGATGATGACTTCTTACAAATTACAGCCCCCAGAAGGTGACAGCTCCCTCTTTAGAATGCCCAGACACTGATATAATCAACCAGCCAGAGCGTCTTCTGCATAAATGGCCTCAGCCTGGGACTGGGAGCGTTTGAGAGTTTACAAAGGCGGAGGGGGAGGGGTCTTCATCATGTCTTCTATCTTATCTGTCTAGAGTTGAGCTGAATGAAACGAGGTCCCTGCTTTAACTGGAACATTCCACAGTTCATATTTAGCTCTCAATCTGTTCTATGGTAATTTTTTGAGGGAGCGGACGGTGTCTGACAGAGCGCTGTGCCGCCGTGAGAGGTGGGCCTGCTTTTGTGGCTCCTCATCTCCCTAAAGTCTTGACTTGGAAGAATTTTTGAATGGGCCTTCCTTGTGATGGAGATTTAATAAAATCAGTGTTTGCCTCAGGTCAGGTAAGCTGGCCATCAAGTAAGGCCACCAAGGAAAGTTCCCTCACCCCCCATCACTCAGCTACAGCACCTCTCTGGGGAACAAAAGGACGCTTCATCACTTCCGTCTCACGGGAGCGCCGTGAAGTCTAAATGAGGTAACCCGTGAACACGCTTTGTAAACTGTAAAGTGCCATTTAAGGATGCTACCCTATGAGAGAAGATGACGTGGTCTGCTTCCTTTACCTTATTAAGAGCTTTTCCTTCTTGTCCTGACTCTGTGTGTCTGCTTGTGTGTCCCGGAAGTCTTCCGTTCAAACTCAAGCACCTCCCTTTTATAAAGTGGGCCAGACCTGAGTTAATGGACGGTCACTTGTACTCACAGCTTAAGTATGTAAGTGGAATTCCCTGTTGCATCAATGTCCTGAGAGGTTTCTAGAAGATGACAATACTTCTATGTCAGCTCTATCATTTATTGGTGATCAAACCCTTAATAAATGTGAGTGTGCATCCTAGTACACACGGTGCTACCAGTATTACTTTTGAGTCTATGTGGGTGGCCCATAGTTATCTGCCTCATGCTATAGGCAGCTATCATTCACTCATTCTTATCAATACATATTTGGGTCCAGTTAAATGGCCAGCACAGTTCTCATCACTGTTTTCTGGGGTTTGTAAGAGAATGTGTGTTTATAACACTAACCCCGACTACAGAGCATCCGGGCTCAGCATAGCCTATGTTTTACTCTGTTTCCTACAAAGAGCCCTGCTAGGTTCTTAATGTCGCAAGGGACATTTGTTCTGAACTCCTGTTTCCCCCAGGTACCACTGCTGCCTTTCTAGGCTCTACGTTTTGGATATCAGTTTTACCCACTTCAGCATCTTTGCCCATGCTCTCAAAATTTATTCTCCTCTTGAGATATAAAGACTCCTTTTCTGGGCCAAGCTTGTGCCTTATGTTTTGATTCTCTCCTTGGAGCTTGTCAGTTTTAAGTCAATCAATGTCATTTCTGTCACAGTGATTTTTTTCAGGCATGTCTGAATTCCCCGTAGACATGAGCTAGGCTCTCCTTCCCCGACCCCACCCTATCACATTAACAGTTGAAAAATTACTTGTCTAACTGTATTTCCCTCTTGTTCACCTTGGCCATTTCCCCGGAGACTTGGATAAACTGGCAGCCTAACCATAGGCCTGGCAGCCGACAGGCAAATGTGGGAGAGGATGTTGGTTTGGAGATGATTATCCAACAACACAGTCACCACAAGGACAACAAAATGCCCATGCAAAATACATTATTTTCTGGCTTTTGTGAAAGCCTGTCATCTTAATCCAACATGAATTTGAATGTAAGGTCAAAATTGTATTCATACTTTGCCCCATCCATTCACCTCCAGAGCAATTCAGTTATCGCATAGTTCTGAGAACATATATTTGGGCATCGAAATTGGAACTGATGGAGGACAGAAAGTTGGGTGGGAGCAAAAAGGGGGATCCTGGGGGGGGGGCGATGAATGTGATCCAAACAAATTGTAGAAAATTCCTGAAGAATTGGTTAGCAAAAGACACAGAGTTGGGGGGGTGGAGAGTGGAGCTTTGAGGAATTAGGGGGAAGAGTGAGGATTAGATATGATTAAAAGTACATTGCAGATGTGTAAGAAATTCTCGAGACACTAATAAAAGTGTTATATGGGGAACAAAGGAAATGTAGGATTAGAGGAACAAAATTTGCCTCAAGAGGTGGCCACTGAACATGAATTAAAATGTAAAAGTTGTAAAAATAAGCTTCACTGTTCATGTGAACCCATCCTGGGTGGAAGGTGGGTTTGTGTATGAGACTACATAAATCATTACCAGTATCTAACCAAATGTAAGATAGATACACTCTGTCTTTCCGATTGGGAGGAGGACATTTCAGGAGTGAGGTGGAAGTCCAGTGCAATGGAAACCCCATAAATCTATGAGGGTGATGCTGGCAAGGCCTGCTTGCAATGGGGGACACTGAGCCTGAAGAGACCATCTCCTATAACCATGTATGCCTCAAACAAAGGGACTGGTACCCCAACATGGCCACAAAACCTCCGACCTACAGTGCCATGCCTGTAAGATGTGCTGGGACCGGAGCGTAGCATAATCATCATCAGAGACACCAGAGAGACGTCATCCACTGATGGGAGCGGATGCAGAGTCCCACGGTTAAACATCGGGCAGAGCTCAGAGTCCTGTAGGAGGACTGAAGGGAGGATTGAAGGAGCCAGAGGGATGGAGGACATCACAAGGTCACAACCACAGAAGCAACTGAGCAGGACTCAAGTGGGCTCCCAGAGAGCAGGGAGGCTGTCTGGGTCTGACCTGGGTCCTTTGTATACATATATTACATGTGTTGCTAAGTGTTCTTGTGGGATTTCTAACAGTAGGAGCACGGGCTGTCTCTGACTCTTTTGCCTGCCTTTGGGACCCCTTTGCTCCTATTGGGTTGCCTCATCCGGCCTTGATGTGAGAATTTGCGCCTGGTCTTACCGTTGCTTGCTAAGCTGTATTGTGTTGATGTCCTTTGGAAGTTCTGCTCTTTTCTGAGGGGAGGTGAAGTGGTCTGGGAGAGGTGCGGGGAAAGACTGGAGGAAGGAAGGAGGGAAGGGAAGGAAAACTGCAGTCAGGTTGTAGCATATGAGAAAAGAATAAGAAAAAGAGGAAAATCATTGGAATATTAACAAATAAAGCAGAAATGTTAGTTAATAAAAATATTGATAGTATTCTTACAAGCATTCAAAATATAATTTAGATCTATGAGAATATATGTATTATCTTTTTATTTTATTAAAGAAATTTGCATATGATAGAAAAAATAATTCTGTCTTTAAAAAAAATGAAATAATAAGAAGAAATGTGCACCCCTCTGAATTTCCTGTTTTTGAGCATTCTTAGCGTTGCCTCCCCAGCGTCATGTGAATGTGGGAAATCCGTCCCATGATATTGAGAATCAAAAGTGAACATCATCCACATGGTTGTGGAAATGTGTTTAGAAAATTTAACCCCACTAGCTGACCCTCTCAGAGACATAGAGTGCTTTTCACGGACGCGGTGTTGACCATTGAGAAGGCTGAATCGGCGCCTTCGTAGTCTACCAGCTCTCCCTGCAGGAAACCGTAAAACCTGAGTGAGTCCACGTAAGTCAGGGAGAGGAATGACGCCGCCTCCTTCCCGACACCACCATTTCTGGTTAAAAGAAGCGGAAGCAAGTTCGGTGTGTGTACATTACTGGAACAGTCCCGCGTTGGAAATTTCAGATCTTTCAGATGGTGTGAGATCAGAGTGGAGAGTGAAGTTTCCCGACGGCTCTACAGAAGAACAGGCGTTCACATGTGCGATTCCGTGGCTCTTTTCATATGCTGATCTCCATTCAGTATCGAGTCTTTCTCTTTTCACAAACCATCTGGGAGACTGACACAGTGCCTCTCACCAGATGGCCTAGCACGCCGATCTCTCACTTCCACGGCACATACTTCCATGACAAGCCCTGAATACTTTAACACAGTGCCGTTGCTCAAGAATTCCTCTGCTTGCCGCGCTGCGAACCACCCCATTGTCGCACATTTTATTTCCCGGGGTCCAAACCTCACATGATTTTCATCATGTACAAAACTGTTCGAGGGATCCAAGGAGCTAAACATTTCAACTGAGAACTATCCTGTCTTCATTCCCCTTGTCTTTTTACCTATCATTCCCTCTCTTCCCTGGTCTCTATGTTTCTGGTCCATGCTCTATCTCTGGAGTCCGTCCTTTTTCCCTCTTGCCTCCTCATACTCACTGCCTTGGAATGATCCGTGAAAGCAGCAGAACTCAGCCACAATGTGTGCTCTGGCTGGAGGCTCGCACAACTCCTGAGTCTAGAGTGCAGGCAACTTACACCACTCCACACAGGACCCAGCAGTCTTCGGTGACTGCGTTACAATGTGACTACATCTTCTGGGGCTGTGGTCTGTGAAGTTGTTTCTGGAGCCCTGATTTCCACTCCCTCTGGTCTTGAGAAATACAGGAAACCACTGAAGGACAAAGACGTGGGAAAAGCCTTTCTACAGCTCAGATACACATCCTAACTATCTTCCCACAGCCCTCCCCTCACTGCTTTTAAGTTTTGTGAATTCTTCTAGACATTTAAGATTCAAGGAGAAAGTGTGAATCGAATTGAGAAAGTTGACTACTAGGATTGGCCTCGTGCCCAAAGCATCTTTTCTTTAAGACCTTCTGTGTTCACTTCCTTGTTTCTTTTGACTCTTAAACCTTAGAGCTTCCCTGATCCCTGACACACAGACTAACTGCACAGGAGGAGTTTCAGGGTTGAACATAGCAGAGTGACTACTATGTTTCCCCTCTCTGTTCCCTGAGAAAGTCCCACTACTGCAGGAACATACAGAGTCTTGCCTCGGATTTCCTTCCCATAGATCTTCCCACCAAAATTTCGGAATGCCTCCTTGTGCGTCATCCAGTCACTCCTGATGTGTGCTGCCTTGGAGGTGACAGCAGCCAGCTGGGGCTTCTGAAGTCTCCTTTCCCATCCTGTTCTCTCAGTATAGAGCCAGAGGAAGTTGTCTGCCACTTGCCAGGAACAGGGAAAGACCCAAGGAGCAGATCCTGTTCAGCATTGTCTAACACTGAACTCAGGCAAGCTCGATGTTCCCCCTGGTGGGATTTTGTGGAGTAGAGCACCCACCAGTCTTCACAAGAAACCTCTGTATCTGCTCGGTGTGGCTAAGAGGAGGAGTAGGAAATTTGAGATATAAAAAGAAGAAAATCGAGTTCTGGTGTCAGGCAGGAGGACGGGTAGCTAAATCATTTAGCAAAAGGGGACACAGTTGAGCAAGATGAGTGTTATCCTATGGCCTTGATTAAAACATATAAATCTCTTTCTGAGTTTTCTGAGAAAGGCCACATTCTTCTGGGCCTTGAAGTAAATTCCTAGTTCACCACCTCTCCAGTATGTCTCCAGTCTTCACATCCTATGTTGTGCTGTAGTCCTTCTGCAGACGTATCCCTGGCTCTGGCTCCCCACCATTTCTCAGCACCTAGTCCCCAGCAGGTACCATTCTCTCTGCCTCACAGTTCCTTCCCATCATTCTCTCTTCTGGCTCTTGTCAATCCTCCAGCCCTCAGGTGAAGGCACTGCCCACAAAGTTATCAGACTCCTCCCCTCTAGGACTGTGGGGGCTCATCTGAGTTCCTCCTTCCCCTTGAACTGATCCTCAAGAATGGACAACTTCTGTGTATTCCCCAAGACACAGCTCGGAAACCTTCTCTTCTTTGCGTCCACTGCAGCCTCCGCCCAAGGGAAGCAGACACTCAAAGCTTAGTGAATCATGAACACAAAGCTATGGCTGTTGTTGCTTTAAATGGTGGTAGCAATATTTATCTATATATTCGCTTTCCTGACTAGGCTCGAATATTAACTTCCTATTATTAAAAGATATTTATTTTTTCAACTGGATATTTTTATTTACATTTCTTTTTTCTTTTTTCCTTTTTGTTTATTTTTATTGGATATTTTTATTTACATTTCAAATGTTATCCCTTTCCCATTTTCCTGTCCATAAGCCCCCTATCCCATCTCTGCTCCCCCTTCTTCTATGAGGATGTCTCCCCCTTCCTGCCTCCCCGCCCTGACATTCCCCTTCACTGGGGGCTCCAGCCTTGGCAAGACCAAGGGCTTCTTTCCCCTTGTTGGTGCCCAACAAAGCCATCCTCTGCTACATATGCAGCTGGAGCCACAGGTCTCTCCAAGTGTACGTAAATATCTTTATTATCTTTGACTCCACCTGCTCATCCTTTGGGTATATTTAAGACTTTGCTTCCCTGTTCCCTGTTGCTCTGTAAGAAGGCAATAAAGTGTCAATTGGCCTTTACCTGGTATATTTCTTAAATCCTGACATACACAAATGATCAAAGATTTTTTTAAATTAATCAGTTCGTTCACATGAACATCTTACAAAATAAGCTTTTCTATAAGTGTTCGCACAAAGAATAGGACAAGGTATTTGGGGTAGCTTCAGTTTTTTAGATTTCACTTTCAATTAGAAAGCTACATTTCGTTTAATATTCCATTATAGCTAATTGGTATGGCCATATAAAGAAGAAGGATCTAGAAAGCCTAATAAATAACATAACAAAACCAAGTTTGTGACAAAGAAGGTGGGCATGGGGACACTGGCCTGGAATCTGAGCATTTGAGAGGCTGGCACAGCAGAATCTCATGTTCTAGGGCAGCTTGAATTATAGAGCAACAGCCTGTCTCAAAAACTAAACACACACGTGCATGGGGGCACACACACACACACACACACATACACACACATGCACACATACACATACACCACACACATAAACACACACATACACACACATACACACACATACACACACATACACACACATACACACATACATACACACATACACACATACACACATACATACACACACATACACATACATACATACACATATACACACATACACACACAAAAACACCTACACACACATACACACACATACACATACACACACACACACACACAGACACACACACACAGGGCTACTCACACATGCCGGATAATCTGATTTACTCATGATCTTACATAGACCGAGCTCATCATTCACCACACCAACAGCACAGGTTTGTTGTCTTGCAGTTGTAGACATCCAAAGTAGGATGTGGTTCTCACTGGGATAGAAGAAAGATGTCACGGGGCTGTGTTGCTTTCTGTAGCTTGAGGGGAGAATCCTTTTGCTCATCCAGGGTGCTGGCAGAATCCAGTCCCTAGTAGTTGTAAGACCAAGGGCCCCAATTCTCATAAGCAGCATCTAGACTCTAGAGTCTGCCCACCTCCGTGTGGTCATGACCCCTTCCTGCCATTTTCATAGCAGGTCCAGACTGCACATAGCCTTGAGTTACTCTCCTGCCTTCCCCTTCCATGTCTAAGGATTTGTGTGATTAGACTGATCCTGACTGGAAATTGCAGGATAATCTCAGCATTTTGAAGTCCCTTAACTATTTTAAACACATTTATAGATTCCACACATATGCTTGGGCGTTTATTATTCTCCCCATTAAAAAGGCCTTGCAGATAGCACTGGGTGGCTAAAAAGGCATCCCAAGGATGCTTTAGAGGGTTTTTAAGGGAAACAATAGAAAACGGATACAGAGCTAGAGTAAAGGCATGGGAGAGGATATTACTAATAATAACATAGGCAGCTTTCATAGGCTTTTCATAGCCTGGATTATCTCAGATGTAAGGAAGAAATCCCTTCTTCCTCCTCCCTCCCTTCTTTCTTTCCTCTCTTCCTTCCTTTTCCCTCCCTCCCTCTCTCTTTCCTCCATCCCTCCCTCCCTCTCTCTCCTCCCCTCCCTCCCTCTCTCCCTTCCTGGCAGAGTCTCACTGTGTAGTGGGAAATAAAAAAGAAGCACTAAGCCATGCTAATGCCTGCTACTCTCTGGCCCCAGTGGGTCTCCCCCACTCCCCACCTAGCCCCAGTGGCAACTGTCCATCTCGCTAAGTTCCCAAGGCAGGTAGTGCCACACCAGCCTTGTGTAACTAAGGACTGCCCATCTCGCGGTTACAATTCCCGGTTAACCCATTAAAATCAAAACTCTTGAAGCTTGTAATTTATCAACCAGATTTATATCAGGAAATTCCCACCCCACAAAACATCCACACAGTAAACTCAGAGCCAATTGATATTGGTATAAACCGCCCACCTAGATAAGACAAATTGTCCTGTAATCACCCATCACTTATAAGATATTCATAGCTACCTGTGGCTATTTAAAGCCACACAGATCTGGGTCGTCCTTCTCTTCCCCACTCCCTTCCTTCTCCCTCTCCATCTCTCTGTCCCATCTCCAAAATTCTCAGCCTGCCTTTCTTTTTCCCTGCCCAATCACAGGCCTTGACTTATCTTGTGCCTGCCCTCACCTTCATAGAGACATCAACCCTCCATGCTGTGCATCTCAAGCTGGTCCCAAACTCTCAAGACTCACGCCTTACCCTCTTCATACTAGGCTTATTTGTGTGCACCACCACGCCTGGCCCGAAGTCTCTTGTTCTGGTGGAAAACAAGAGTTCACCCTGAGCCATGATTGGAAGGGACACCTCATCTGAGGCTGTATAGGAAGATGACTAAAGCTGAGGCAACACCAGGGAGGCTGGCAGAATGCCAGGCATAGGCCCTGCACCCTGATGGGTGGGGTTGGAGCTCAAGGAGGGCCCACCGTGTCAGGTAGCTCTGCGGTGTGAGCAGCCAGCTGGACTATAAACTCTTTGTTTAGGACATACTTGTTAACCCCCAGATTAGCATATTGACTTTCTGCCGCACCAAAGCTGCTTATCACTCAAGTCGAGCAGCAGATGGGCGGTTCGGCCAATGGAATGGAAGGCTGAGGCTGCGAGGCATCGTTAAATCTGGCTTGGATTTGCTTTTTTGGAAAACGGGAGGAGTTTAGCCAAATACTGTTCCTGGTCCCCTCAACTGAAACTTTTTAGCTGGAACTAATCGCCATCGAATATTCCGGTACAAGATTTCTTGCAACTGCCTATCTACGTTTTACTAGAGGGAGAAGCAGCCACTACCCGCACAAGACTACCTCTGTTGTCCCAAACACACAAGAAGAGACTTGCACATGGCGGAGCTGTTTTACACACAGCCGACTTTTGTCCTCAGTTCGCATGCACACACAAGTCCCATTGATAGCAATGGGAGCCTCAGACATGCGGCGGAGGGCAGAATTGGCCTGGTGAGCCTGCAGGCTTTGCATTCCTTTCTCCCTCTGACAATTTTAGAGTTGCATCCCCCTTTAGAGGAAGAGTGTTTGGTTTTGCATCCTCCTCCTCCTCCTCCACCCCCTCTGTCTTGGCCTCAAGATGCAAAACATAAACTAGAAAAAGTACTAGAAGGATCGGGCTCCTCACATAAAATCAACTGTGTGAGGGACTTGGAGAAGCTGAAAACTTGGCAGTTTCTACATTAAAAAAATATCTATATATACATATATATATATATGGCAAAATACTTTTCTGTCAGTGTCCCACGGTCTCTGAGGTCTAAGAGCTTAACTTTACAACCATCCTGGGAAGGAAAGCAAAATGGTGCCTTTCAAAGAGTGTGACAAAGCACAAAATTCTCAAGTCCAAGATTTAATTTGCAAAAGGCAGTATTTTATACCCATACCTTCTATTCTTTCCTAGAGGAATCGCACCTCTCCGTCTCCTTTTCAGAGGGTTCCCTGGCAGGCTGGCTAATCAACATATTAAATCTAGGACACAGAAACTGGTCCAGAAGCAGGCAGACAAAGCCAGAGACAGAAAATGTTGCATTCTATTTCTGAGATTAACGGGGTCAGAGACTAACCCTTAAAAAGAGGAGACAAAAGGCTACCCAAAATGTCAGCTGTTCACCTCCTCCTTCTAACCCATGGAAAGATGTAAAATGAAGCAAAGAGAAAGGAGAGAGAAATATTTGAAAAACAAAAATATTCTCTCTCTCTCTCTCTCTCTCTGTGTGTGTGTGTGTGTGTGAGAGAGAGAGAGAGAGAGAGAGAGAGAGAGAGAGAGAGGGACAGACAGACAGACAGACAGACAGAGACAATGGAGAAGACAAGAGACTTATGAACTTGGATCTAGTCATCCTTAGTAGCTTTTCTCACTGTGGGAGAAAATCAATTATTTTTGTTTTTAAATTGGTTTTGGTTTGGATTGGATCTCTAATGATGTATAGCCATTACCCAGATTTAACAGCAAAATAAAATCTTTTTTTTTTTCATTCCCTGTGAAGACACATGCCTCCACCCAGTTTTTATAACACATGCAGATGCTCGTGTTTCCCCTGATGTATGCATCCTGGAGTTTTACAAAATAAGTAGCCTTCCAGGAGACACTTGTCTGCAAACGACTGTGGTGCTCTGTACATGGGAGAGGGGGGCAGGAGGATTAGAGTTGAGCTCATGCGTCTCCCGTCTCTGCTACATGTAGCAAAAGCAGAAGCCAGTGGGGACCCTCTTCGTGGATGTGCTTTGATGCACTTTGAGAGGGAATCCAATTACCTTGGCCCTTGGCTCTGGTCCAGTGAGGCATCTGATGGCATCTGACCCAGTGTGCAACCGTGGTAATGGATCTGGTGACAGCTTGAGTGGGCTACAGCGCTCACTCCCTCAGCCAGTGGCCAGCAGCACATCACTGCCCCCCAAATCTTGGAGTGCCTGTGTAAGAGGAAGTCATAAACTGTACACAGCCGGAGGCTATAGAAACTACCTTCATGGAGGTGCACACCGAGAACGGTGACACAGGGGGTGTGAAGGCCCGGGAT
Source organism: Rattus norvegicus (assembly GCF_021556685.1). Lineage (NCBI taxonomy): Eukaryota > Metazoa > Chordata > Mammalia > Rodentia > Muridae > Rattus > Rattus norvegicus. Next base: position 172,280,031 of record NC_141537.1, read on the forward strand.
AAATTGTGACAGTGTACTTCTCAGTCCACCCTAAAGATAAGGCGTGTGACTCAGTCTCGATAAATTAGAAAGCCGACTTTATCCACTCTGGTTTAGTTGCTTTTATTAAACCCAAGGAGGAGTCCAGACTGTGCCTAAATAGTTTCTCTGTAGGACACATTTCTATCAGCTATATCCGGAAAAGAAGGTGTGAGGGATAAATGTTGTTATTTACTTCGTAGAGTTTTTTTTTTCTTTTGTGAAGAAATTATTGACTTTCAGTATGGTGTAAGTTTTGGTAACATCAGCAGCGTGTGTTTTCTCATCTATAATCACTTGTCTTTTAGATGTTACCTCATTTCTGTCATCCCCATACAACAATGTATCAGGCTGTAGAAGTCCGTTCCCTCACCCCCCCCCACTCCCTACACACATCATAAAGTTGAAGATTGTGACTGCACTCATCTAAGAGAGCCATTAAACATCTATTTGACAGCGGAGATGGGGAGAAAGGTTTCTCTTCCTTCTCAAGGGGCATATTTATCACATGCTGCGTTTTATGAGAGGAACCATTTAAGCAGGGCTCGATGCTGTACTAAGCACCTGGCGAGCACTGTCTTACCGAACGCTCACAACATCTCGGTGAGAGCACGTGGCCCTCGTTTTACCTGTGAGACATAGAGGGACCCTCTTGACGGCAGTTCTAACCACGGAGCAAATCCTGGTACTTTGATGTTTATTTTAGGGGAGTTTGATAAAGGGGTGTCCCCAAACCACAATGTCTCTCCTTTTAGTTGTAGGCTCCACAGCTCCAGCATGCTGGTCCAGTTCTCCCTCAGTCCGTGCTGATGGGAACTTTTGTTGTTGCTGCGATTCTGAGATGCGACATACTGAAGGAGAGGGGAGAGGAGGAGAAAGGGAGGAACTGGAGAAGAATGCCGAGGACAGAGATGGAGTTAGGAATTAAGAGAGCTGGGGTTCCCATGGGCGACACCCCCCAGCGTCTCCCAGGCGTTCCTTTGAGAGGTTGTACGGTGAGTTGGGAATGTAGCCCACAGTTACTGCTCCTCCCTGCTTCTCTCCCACAAAGCACTGAGCGCAGTGAGCAAAAATGACCTTTGTCGTTAGTCATAGGTTGGTCCTCTCTGGCCTTTTCATTCCCTGGTCATCTTGTGTACTGAGTCAAAGCCTCAGCTCCAACCAACACCCCCGCCTCAGTCTGGCATGTAATTTCGATGCTTGGTAAAACCCTGCCCCCACAAAAAACATGGCTTTTACTCACAAAAGATGTAGGAATCTAGTCGTAGTTTCTAATGCCTTATAGATGAACCTGGTTTCTGTTCCCCCTTTTCTTCTCTAATGACATCTTTAAAAAAATGATTGAAACTTGGCTCTCCCCAATAAAGCACTTTCCCTTGTTCCTTGATAACATGATACGCATATCTTTACAAAGTTTCTATTATGTTAAGCTTTTATTGAGCTAGGGTTTGGGGACACAAATTTCTCCTAGGTGTAAAATAAAGGCCTTTGTGGCTACTTAGAAGATTATGTGGAGGTAAAATAACAGAAAAAAGTGCTCCTCACGCAAGGAGGTGGCTGGTATTTGCTCGCACAGGAGAACTGCCGTATAATTAACTGTGTCAAAATGTTTTCTTTGTTCACAGTTAATCTCACTGCAGCTGCTAGGAGGCAGAATGCATAAATATGACTGTGTACTTTTAATTACAGAAAATGACAGGCGTAAGTTGTGACTGGAGCCTTGCCTAAGACCGTTACGGGAAAACGCGAATGTGGCTCAGAGGCTCTCGGAATTAATAAATAGCCTTTTACTTGATTTTATCTTTATGGTGTCCAGATTTTATAGATGTCAGTGGCGACCCAAATAAAATTAAAATTCAGACTATCAGTTAGCTGAGAGAAACCTGAGAACAGTCTTGGTCGATATCAGATAGAATCGTGGCACACGGGAACTGTTTATTGGCCAGTGAATGAGGTCATATTTTATCCACTCGACTCATCTTGGAGCAAGAAATCTTCCACTCGAGGTGAAATGTTTAGAGATATTTGCAGTAGTCAGGTTCTTCTGTGGTGAGGGGAAATCGCTCAGCATTTGCTTGACTGAAGCCCTGGCACTCATTTAAAGAGCCAGATCCAGCTAAGCCTGCCTAGGACATCAGCATTGCTTGGGAGAAAAGTAGAGATAAACGGATCTCAAGAGCCTGCCGGACAGCAGCTTGATGTAAACTTCCAGCTGAATGAGAAGCCCTGCCTCCGGTTCTAGACTGAAGTTCTCTTCTGATCTCCATAAGCTCCTTCAGTCACATACGTGTATGGCACACACACAGCCCTCCCACGCTGCACACAAAGGATTAAGTCTTCTCATACTCTGCCTCTTCATTCTATTCAAAACCATCTCCAATTTTAATTTTATTCCAAGTGCACTATTAAGAATTAATGGAGATTCTGGGCGTGATGGTGCATGGTTTTAATCTCATCACTCAGGAGGCAGAGACAGGGGGATCTCTTTGAGATTGAGGCCAGCCTGCTCTACATAGCAAGTTCCGTAGTGACCTTGTCTCAACAACAACAACAACAACAAAAATAACAAAAATTCTTGCCAATGACAAGAATTAAAGGAAACTACTTGGTAGGTTTTGGATCTGCTAATATGCAGTGAGGGCTGGAGCTCTGCCCCTCCAGCCTATTCCTCAGAGTGTTTATTCCATAAGATAGTGGGTAGTACAGAGAGAGGGAGGAGGAGGAGGAGGGCGAGGAGGAGGAGGAAGACCAAGAGGAGGAAGAAGAGAAGCAATAGGAGGAAGAAGAGGAAGAGGGAGAGGAAGGAGAGAAAGAGGAGGAGGAAGAGAAGCAGGAGGAGGAGAAGGCAGCTATGAGGGGATCATTGGACCCACTCACTTCATTTTCCCCTTTGCTTTTTGACTGTTAACTGGTTCAGATAATATTTTCTAATGAAACAAGTTCACTAGACTGACACCATGAAAAGTCCTGAAACCCTCTGAGCATTAATTCACTTCTCTATGAGACAGAAATAGGATAATCATCATTTGAAGGTTACATAGGGGTACTTACCGAAAACCGTTTAATTCTGGTTTTGTTTATTACCTTGGTGATTACATTTCAATCAGCTCATTGATTTTCATGTATTCCTTTCTCCGGGATCTTAGGCAGGTAACGAGGGGGACTTGGTTATGAATTTCTAGGTGTCATGGTCAGTGCTGACGGTGAGCACGGTCCTCAGCCTCATGGCCTCATTGCCTTGATTCTGTCATTTATCCGTCTGCACCCATGGCTGTGCGAACAGCTGTCACCTTGGTGACAGTTGTGTGCAGTGCCTGGGATGACACTGGAGGATGACACTGACAAGACACAGACTTGTACAGACTATAACGAGGTCCTGCTGCCTCCAGTCGTTCAGAGTATGCACACAGGGCATAGCATTCATTCACTGAGCATCTCTGCTGGGGAAATTCACTAGTCCTAGAATGGCCGGATGAATGGTGTCCCTCCATGTCTAATGACTGTGTGTCAAAGTACCCTATCACTGTCACTCTCTGTCACTCTCCAGCAACTGATGGCTGTGGGTGATTGTGTTAGACTGTGCTCCAGGGATTTTTCCCCCCTCTCTTCCTGCCTTGGTTCCCACTGCACAATGTGTTCAGAAAGTTGACTGATTCCTTTCAGTCTGCGGGGTGGTTTAAAACCCAACAGATACGAACATTAACATAATATTTTAAAAACAGCAGATGTTCACTGTGGGTGTGTGTGCTTTGCACAAAGGAAGATGAGCTGGCCATTCATTCCTACATCCATGGTCCCTGCTGTGGCTGAGATGACTGGGTAACTCCATCCCTGTTGCCATGGACGGCCCTCAAGTTTCTGTGCATTTCAGGCAGAACTCACAGGCAAACCTGTGTCCCTTCCACTGCAGCTCGGTGCAGTCAGCCCCTGGGTCCTAGAGAGGTTCTATTCTAGCTTCAAACCACAGAAATGAAGAAACTCAATGCTAAACGAATTGCCCAAGATCTCCCAACATAAAAAGCAAGGACAGACCACAAATCTACCACGGCCATCTGGATGTCGTAGGCGCTATTGCCTATCTTCAATTGTAACAGATGTTGCCAATCAAACGTGAACAGAAGTTGCACATGCCAGGTACAGATATGAAATCTGTGTGGAACATTCCTCATGGCCAGAGCTTCTGGTGACTTTTAGTTACATCTGCCAGGGACACCAAGCTCAGTGTTCACAAATCATCCCCCAAATCCCACGGTATTCTCATAATTGTTGTCTCCTCCTGTCTGGCATGTTTGATGGAGTGAGATACAAACAGCCATAGTATATAGACTTTACAGATTTGCACACTCAGAGTTGAATTTTTGCTGCATGCAGAATTTAATCTAATTGTGTAATATGAACTGACAGTTGTAACTGGGCTGTCTCCCCAAGGGAAGTTTGATAAAAGGAGGTATAAATCACCCCATATTTTCAGACCATCCAACCTGTTGTTTCTCAGACAGTATATATGCATATGTATATGTATATATGTATATATGTATGTATGTGTATATATGTATATGTATATATGACCTCAGAGACCATGAAGTCAGTTGTATTTTATTGCAGAGTTGAAAAAGGAAGAATAATTAACATGTATATCAATATTGATTTTAATATATGCATTAATATGGAAATACATTTCTATTTATTCAGGCATACTTAAAATCCTTATAATCTTTTTGATTCATAACATCCTTTCTGTTATTTATTCCCAGAATATTTTGCCTGCTTTGCAAATGAATTTGTTTTTCTCCTTTGATATGTTGACTTTCTGGAACAGAGATGAATTTTATTTTCTTTCTTTATTTTTTGTATAGTGTTGAGTTTGTATTCAGCATAACTGAAGAACTTTCTTTTTTACTTCAACACATTTACATATCTGTTTTTCAGATCTTATCTCGTACCGGCCCCTCCACCATTGTACCAATCACACCAAGTCTCAAATAGTTTCTAAAATCGGTTCCTTTTTTTTCTTATTTAGATGTTCCCTGATGTTCTTTTTGCCTATGTCTTGAATGCTTGTCATCTTTTTGTTTGTTTCTTTTCTTCTTTATCATTTAAGATTCTCTTTAAAAGATAAAGTATGGGTGGGTTTGCCCCAGGTTCTCTGTGTATACGTTTTGTGTGTGTGTGTGTGTGTGTGTGTGTGTGTGTGTGTGTGTGTGTGTTAAGTTGGTGTTTTTGTGGGACTCCTAACAATGGGAGCGAGTGAATTGCTCTTTTGCCTGCCTTCTCTTGGGACCCTTTCCTCCTATTGAGTTCCCCTTTTCAGCCTCCATATGAAGGCTTTTACCCTTTCTTGTTGTATCTTGTTTTTTTCCTGTTTGGCTGTCATCCCTTGAAGGCCTGCTCTGCTCTGAAGAGGAAATGGAGTGGGGGTGGATCTGGGGAGAGGGGAGGTAAAGTGGAGCTGGGAGAAATGGAAGGAGGAGAAACTCTGGTCAAGATGTATTGTATAGAAAATATTCATTTCTCTTTAAAGTCAACCCATGTAAAGAAAGTGTTCATAACTATACCATCAAATATGAGTTTTCTGTTTTGCTTTTCCCGAAATCCTCAGCAAAATAGCAGATGCCAATGGCACGCAGGATGGAAAGAGGAGGGAGATCGTGGACAGGAGAAGGAGTGGAGGACCTTGTGTGGGAGTTTGGTTGGGGCCTCTTGCAAGATGAATTTCAGCACAGTAACAATTGCTTAAAGATGTTCATCCTTCTTGGCAAGAAATCTGAGAGTTTTCTAAGAACCTCATCAGAAACCCCATTTGGAGAGAAAAGATGTGCATTAAATTCCTTGTGTGATGTTGGCAGCTCCTAGTTTTACCTCATCAGAGTAAAATTCTATCCAAGTCACCTTCAGAACCACACTACAGTCTTCCTTATCTCTCTCTCTCTTTCACACACACACACAGACACACACACACACACACATACCAGACACACATACCAGACACACACACACACATACACACACACACAGACACACACACACACACATACCAGACACACATACCAGACACACACACACACATACACACACACACACTCAGACACACACACACACACACACACACACACACACACACTCGTAGGAGAGACGAAAGAGGAGGATGAAGAGGATGATTTTATTTCTTAGTGAATGTTTGGCATGGCCTGAGAGCTGCCCAAATGCTGTTTATGACTAATGTGAACCCGCTCTGCCCCTGAATAGCCCATGCTCACCCTTGGGTTTGCTTTCCTTTCTTTCTTTTTTTTATTAATTATTTTATTTGTTTACAGTTCAAATGATATCCCCTTCCCAGTTACCCCTCCTCAATCCCCCGTAACCCCTCCCCCTCCCCTCTGCATTTATGAGGATCCTCCTGCACCCACTCCCCCAACTCCTGCCTCACCATTCTAGCTCTAGCGTCCCCCGATGCTGGGGCATCAAACATCCTCAGGGCCAAGGGCCTGTCCTCCCACTGATGTCGGATAAGGCTCTGCTCCATATGTATTTGGAGCCATGCACCCATCCACATGTACTCTGGTTGGTGGTTTAGTCCTGAGAGCTCTGGGGAGTCCAGTTAGTTGGTATTGTTCTTCCTATGGGGTTGCAATCCCCTTCAGGGTTTGCCTTTCTTGCCGAGCACCTACCTCTCCTTCCACTCTCAACAAAATCTCCAAGTCTGCTTCGTCCTGGCTAGTTCTACAGTTCCTTATTGAATCTATGAATCACAGTTTAGCCTCAGGGCCCTAAAAGATTAAATGAACTCCTCAAACTGCTAACTTCCAAGGGGGAATAGAACAGCGCTGTGTCTCTGTCCCCTCTTATCACATAATAGAATATGACTCTTGATCTTAGAAGAGATCTTATTAGAATAAGATTCTTGATCTTTGATGAAAGATTTGAGTATCTCCCATTGTAGCACGGAGATACATTTTCAGTATATTAATATCGCACACTGTGTGTCTGTGCTAACAGAATACACACAAGTGAAGTACAATCACATTGAAGACCATGACAAGGAAAAATGCAAACTTATGTTTCAAATTTTGTCTTCCAAATATTCCGAAAGATTGACAATAGCGAGGAGATGGGCAGGTGGCTCAGCAGTTAGGAGCGCATGCTTTCTTTCAGAGGACCCAAGTTTGTTCCCCAGGCCAACATTGGGCAGCTCACACATCAATAAGTCCAGCTTTACGGAAGCTGACACCCTGTCATGGCCTCTGTAGGGACCACACATACGTGGCACTCACTCACACAGAACAACACATATGCACAAAAATAAAAATGATGAATATAAATCCTTTCAAAGTCACCTGCATGAACCACCCAAACTTCAGTAGTAACTTGCAATTTAAATATATGTATATATATATATATATAACACATAAACAACTTATACATGTATATTAACCTACATATGCATGTCCAAAATGCAATGTGAGAAAGTTGTGACACTCAGCCAACAGTTCAGGGATCATTTGTTTTAGAAACCCAGCTCATATTCCTAGCATCTAATAGATCAGTAGCACAGTGGAGTTTGCTTGATCAAAGGTCATTAGCATATGATCTGTTCATGAATCTTCAGTTTAAAAAACCCATCCTGATCTGTCAGAGAGATATTACCAAGCACTTAGTGTCTCTAGCAGAATATTTGGTTTTGTTGAATAGAGGGATGGATGGATGGATGGATGGATGGATGGATGGATGGATGGATAGATGTGTTTTTAAAGATCTCTTCATGTTTTGTCATTAGATGGATGCTCTACTGTGTTGTTAGCCAGACAGTGGTCGTTGTTCTTTATTGGTGAGCCTGGGGAGACGGTCTTGTTGGCTAGAATACTCATATGATAAGGGCTTGAATTTAACCTCCAGAATCCACATTTTTTTTTAAAAAAAAGCTAGGCCTGGAAGCTCAGTCACGGTCCCAGCAATGAGAACATAGAGACCGAGATTTCTGCTGCTCGCTGGACAGCCAGACTAGCCGACTTGTTCAGTCTCGGGCCAATGAGAGGCACCATCAGGAGTAAAACGTGAGAGCCGAGAAATGGCCCCGGCACTCAGTGCTATCCATGTACACACATGCGTGTGCATGGGTGTCCACATATGTGTGCCTCTTCTCAAATGAATGGAACGAGGACTTTAAAATTAACCTACCGTGATTTTCAGATTGAGTTTTACAAACCATTCCACTCAAGACAGAAGTAGGGAGATGTCACGCGGTGTGGGTGCGAACAGGCTGTTTGGACAGCACACTGCAGATGGAGATCATGTCCCAATCACAAGCCAGAGGACAGAGCCACAAAAGCCAGCTCTGTACTAATCCTCAGAGGAGATCAACGCCCTTTCCCTATCTCCATTCCCATACTGAGCTTCTGTGAAACAAATGCTGTTGGTACAAAACACCCTTCAGTCACACTGGAGCACTCCCATGGGAATCACTGCTGCTGAACCCCACAGTGACATGAGGCCACTGTGAAGCCGTTGAAGCTTCTAGGGCTCTGGATTTAGGGTCAACTAAGACAGCCATCAAGGGGATGGAATGATACCTGGTTAGAAGTTCTTTAGGGAATTGGACATTGATTCCATATTCATCCTTCTGGCCAAGTGTGTCAGAGATGGATGCCAAGATTGGCTTTATCTTTTGCTTTTATTTTTTATTAATTAAAACTTTACTGTAAATAACTACCGAATAACAATCATCACACAGTGATGTCAGCTCAATAAAGTCTATGTATCTTAATTAATTTATGTGCGTTTCCAACGGATATTCTGAAACTCTGGAGTCTCCCCTTGGGTTCTATCCTTTCGCCGTCTGTTACAGTTTCAATCACTTGTCCACCATGGCTTCCAATTTCTTGAGCGCAGTGTAATTCCAGCTTGACAAGCTCACCTGCTCCTCAGTATTTTCAAATGTTCCTTACACGGATATTGTTTTATGTTGGGTCTACTGTTTCTGTAAGGCTTGTCATAGATAAGTCAGCAAACATTTGATGTTTACTCAGCGCTAATTCAGGTTAGGCTTTGTTATTTTCCCTTTATTCTATGGGAAGAATGCGTAAGAGTTCATTCAAAAGACTCAAGAACCATAAACCAGGCACTGTAAGCCAACACGCCAGAGAGAACCTAACCCAGAAGCAACTTAAACTGATGTGATACTCAGTCTTGAAAAGTTGGGTGTCTGAGTTACATGTGCTCAGTAAGTGTTACAAGATAAAACACACAGAATCCCATTTCTGACGTAGAAAAGCTGACCCTGTATGCTAGGATGCTTTCCGCCATTTTAAGGCATTATATTTTTTTCCATTATAAACGGAGCTTTTGAAAGTTAATGATTCACGCCAATCTTGGAACACTTGCAAAATGAGACTGGAGTGAAATTGCTAGGAAACGAGCTCTACGTTCAAGATGGCAGGGAATTAATATCTACGTTGACCTTGGCTTCCTAGTGAGGGACAAACACAACCAGAGCTTTACTTCTGTGTGGAACAAAGTTGAAAACGAATATGGGTTGAAAGCAAATATTTGGAGATTAATTCCATGAGCTTCCTCAATATCTTAGTTTTGCAAGACTTTGGAGCTCTCTTCTCTGGGGACAAAGGAAAGTAATTACCTCTCCTCCGCGTGGTGTTTAATCACACGCTATTTTGCAAAGAACAGCTGTGTGACACTGACTGGGCTACAAATTAAACACACCTCCTTCAACTTGCCTAGATATAAAAGATAATGAATGTGTTGGGGGACAGAATCTGAATTCACAACAAGCTTAGTAGGCTGGAGCTGCGGGCAGAAAACGGTAAAGACAACCGTGAAGTCTCCTTACGCTGAGCCTGTGGAAACCAAATCTGTAAACACAGGCTGGGGACTTTAAGATGACAGCGACGCACGGTGGTTAGCATGACAGAATCTAGAAGGCTTGTTGGGCAAAAGGCTAGATGTGGCTCGGTGGTCCGTTCCGATAATCATCAAGGGGAATGTGGCTGAAGTACATCGTGTGTACATGGTTCAGGGCCCGGCTAAGACACTGTGAAGCGATTGCAATGGACTTGTCGAACACACGCATCCTCTTAGCATTTGTTCAGGTGGAGATCAAAGGCTCTACCCTGAGTAACATCCATCCCAATAGTTTGCCTAAAACCTCAGGAGTGCCTGGTATGACCCAGTTTGCAAACGCCGGAAGGCATATCGTAACACGGCATTCAGTGTAGGGATGAGCCTTTGAAGCAGGGGGCCAACAACTGAGATCGCTCTCATTAAACTTAGGTTATTTTCTCGATTCTGGTTAATAGTGACAATTGTCTAGTGCAGAAAAAAGAAAAGAGGCTCTTCCTGATGACCACAGAGAAGTCAGGAGCCCCCCCCCCCAAATCAAGACACCTTATACAATAACAATGCGACCTGACACATTTGCCACGAGACAAAAATCTCTAAAACTATGCAAAGAGAAGGGTCATTATTAGCGTCGTACATGTTCGTTATTTTACACTGGCATGCCTCACAGGTAAGGGAGAAAAGTATTTCCTTATTTCTATCTCTCCGAGTAAACCACTGTAGCAAAGACATTCCCACCGGAATATCAGGTGAGCTTTCGGAGACGTTTACCATAATTGGTTTCTGCGGGTTTCTGAAGGCGTTTGTCCCAAACCTCAGTCATCAATTGTCTGCCTTCTTCATCGTCACAGCAGAGTCTTCTATGACGCATATGCCAGGCCAGAGAGCGCAGTTCCTGTATTGGTAAACGTGAGTTCTGTACTTTCTGCCCAGCAACCCACAATCCTCAGCTATGGAGGAGTTGTCCTTGGTGTGACAGAGGAAGGAGGGAACATGATTTACAGGCACATTAACCCTTAGGAATAACACTGGACACTTGTCCCAGAAAGGTTCTCTGAACTTTTCTTCAGTACTAGGGAGTAAAGCTACAGTGTCACGCATGCTGGGGAGTGCTCTGCCTCTTAACGTCCTTGGCGTTTCTGCCTCTGTCAAAACCTATTTGTTTTTGACAGTAACTTTTCCAGGCTGCCTTTGAACTCGCTGTGCACCCCAGGCTGGCCCTTGAATTTGCGATCCTTCTGTTTCGGGTCTCCGAAGTGGCTGAGGGTACAGGCTTATGCCCCATCCCTGGCTTCTTTTCCCCGAAGCTTGTCATTGTTTGAATGTACGTGGCTCAAATAAATGGATCTGCAGGACAGGAGATTGGGTGGGTGATGCTAGATCTGATTCTCACGGACGAGCTGCACCTTGGAAACACCAGTCTCCTAGCTGGACACTACAGACACGCTTGTGGAGTAAGTGAAACAGTGTTGCCAGACAAAAACTGGCAATGTTGAGCAGATTCTGAAACCCGGGTGCTCTCATACCTGAGAACTGTAGGCGTTTCATCTGCTCCTGACCCGGTTCCTGTCGTAGAGCATGTGACCATGACACCCTGCATGAGGATGTTGACAGTCACACAGCCCAGAGCCCAGGGTTCTCCATGCTAATGAAGTATCTAGATGGGCCCCAAGGGTTTAGCTAATAAGCTTCCCTTCCGGTATATTCCTTCCTGCAAACAGTATTTAGCCTCTGGTCCACCCCAAGTGGACCTACCCTTTTTTCACGATGGACAATGAATAGGGAGTTTGGACAAATGAGGGCTCTCTCTCATCAAGAACAGTCGTGGGAGCCTTCTTCATACAGAGCGGTGCTGCCCAAGTCTCCTGAAGAAGGGCTCTCTGCCCTCAGGCTTATCTCCTGCTTGCGTGGGCCTCTCATTCCTGACTCCACAAGATTCCCAACGATGAGAGTTTTGGAAACCCTGTATCCTCGGCCTCATCCTGTCTTGTTTCTCACATGGGCTGGGACCCCCATCATAGGCTATGTCTGTAGCCTAACACCTCCCGTTTCTTCTGCCCGTGCAGCGTTCACAGACCCCAGCCACAAGACGGCGTGAGGAACCACAGTACTGTAATACCAGTTCTCAGAGTCAGGAACCACAGGGCAGGAACACAGAAACAGCCGTTCTCGGAGAGTTGACCACCATCCTGTCTTCACATTTTGACTCATTCTTTGGTTGCTCTCCACCATTTCTCTCTGAGTTTGACTCATTTTCCTATTCACAATTAAGTCTGACCCCATTTGGCATCGTTTCAACATCTTTCACCATTTTTCTTACATTATCATCAGAAATTCTGCATCTGCATCTGCATCTGAGATGGGAGAGATGGCCTCTCCTAGCATTGCACACACATGGCTCACAGATATACAAAACACTCATGTACAAAACACAACAACATCAACCCTTCTAATCAAATTTGATCACCCTGATTGTACTCTGCTACATACATGACCCATGCTTCTTGACAGTCTTTAGGATTCATACATTCCAGAACTCCTGGTCTCTCCACCCACAGCAGCCACTACCCTGTCATCCAAATTTGACTAATTCACAAGATCATGTGACTTATGCAAGTTAAAGTAAAAGTGTAGAAAAAGTTAAAAAGGTTAAAAAATATTTTGAGCATGTCAGATTCTTCTGAATTAAAAAATGTGTTCTTTGCCACTTTTTCTTTTCTTTTTTGTTTGTTTGTTTGTTTGCATAAGGAGGGGTTGGGGGTCTTTGAAAAATAGCTGAAAAGCTAGTTTATGTGAATGCTTACATAAGGTTTTCGTGTAAGCGAACAGGAGAAAGCTGCGTTCTATTAGGATAATACATTTACATTTCACATTACAAAGAGAGGAGGTTTGAGGACAGCTCTTTAAGAAAGAACCAACTCAAGCCTGACCTTCAAGTAGCTGAGCAGATCTATAAGTGGTGAGGCTCACTTCCAGGTTATGGTCTCAGGTGTTTTGTGTGTGTGTGTGTGTGTGTGTGTGTGTGTGTGTGTGTGTGTGTGTGTGTAAGAAAGTGGTATATGTGGTGTGTATGAGTATGTGTGTGAGGTTTGTGTGTTTATGTGTGCAACTCTCTCAAGTTTCTGTGCACAGCTATGAGAAGTGGGCCACCCTCTACAGAAAACAGCAAGGGCCAACCTTGTAGCAGCTCCTCTGGGAACAAAACATGTGAGGCTGTGAAGGTCCATTTTTGTTACTGGAGTACATACAGTAACGGGATGATTTTAGGAATGAATTCTACTCTGGGAAGAGACAGAGTCAAGAGCTGGTGGGAGCAGAGAACACTCCCAGAACGAATGAGAGGACCTCAGTTGCTGTCTGTCTGTCTGTCTGTCTGTCTTTGATCCTTACACTGCTTACAGAAATTCCACTTTCTGTCCTCACTCGCGTCATCTATCTCTGGCGTTTTATTTTTAGTAACCTAGTCTCCTTTGAATGGCAACTCCTCTCAGTAGAAACTGAGAGACAGAGAAACAAAAGCAGAGTTCCTAAGTGGGAGAGTGGACTGTTCGGCCACTGGGCAACTGCATCTCCAGAGACACCCCAAGGTGTCTCTAAACTACAGCCCACAACGGCTGGCGGCAAGGCCAGTAAGATGTTTGCTCTGACTCCCTTTCCTTGCAGGCTATCAGTGCCAGTAATGTTTGAGTCGTCTAAACCCACAACACAGCACTGAAACCCCTGTGTCATGGAGTCCCAGCATCTACTTCCTGGATGCTTTCGTGGCTATGGGAACCTAGCTTCAGAGTATTGTTCTAAGCATATAAACACCATTTTGCTCTTCTGACCAACTCTCAAAATCAGTAGAATGGGACACTTCCTTTCCAATCGCAATTATTCCACTTGCAATTAAACGCCTGTGGCAACAGAAAAGCAGATCCAATTCATCTGGAACTGGGTCACTGTAGCTCTGTCCCTGATACCAGATGTCATGAAGGTCAGTGACTAAAGCCAGTTCACTCTAGAGTCCGACTCATCGCAGTCTGGACGGCAGTTATTCACGTGCACAGTTCCTATCTTTAGTAGCTCCTAGCCGGTTGACTTTGGATGTACAAATATACTGACACAAGTCTAAGGACTGCCTTTGCCAGCTTGATGCTTACTCAAGGCACGACAGAACGCAATGTACTAATGAAATGGCTGCTTCTCCTTAAAGTACAGCAGTGCTCTTGTGGTGAACACCAAATAAGGCGGACAAATGTTTGGTTACTGAAGTATCCTCTAATGGTTATGTCATACCTTACCGAAGCACAGAAATACTGCAGATGGCTGCTTCTCCTTCCGGTTTTCTCTATAAAAATGGAGGCTCACCTTCTCTTGAGATTTTAGAATGACGTTTCACTGAGATTGGGAATTGCAGCAGATTCACCATCCCAGAGCCAGGACGACAAGGCGTCATGAAGAATCTGGAAGTCCTATGACACACCAACTGAAGGAAATAGACCAGATGTCCTAAAATGCCTGCTACCATTTGGAAAGAGCTTCACTTGCATTAGTTTCATTGTGTCAAATAATTGAGGTAGACAATTTAGAGAAATTACTCATTTCGTTTGGTTTTATCCATGGTTCAACAGGTGTGTGTGTGTGTGTGTGTGTGTGTGTGTGTGTGTGTGTGTGTGTGTGGTGTGCACACACATTCTTTGATGGTTTCTATCATAATCACCCTACTCCATGTTCTAACTTTTCCCAGATCTATCCCCATGCTCTTAGCAAATTCATGCCCTCTTTTCTTTTTCTCCTTTTATAACCTGTATATTCGTGGGCTTATAGTCGTCAGCTGGAGAATGGTTAATTCATCAGGGACTACAACCCTAAAGGAAAATGACCCCTCCTCCGCCAAAAGGCAGAAACTGTTACACAGCTAAGGGTGTTCAAGGGCCCCTTTCCTTCATTCATGCTAGAATGGCTTGACCTCCTGCAGGTCTTGGGTAGTGCTCAAGCTGCCGTGAGCTATGAGTGCCCAGGGCCTGACATCCACAGGACACTGCTTGGCCACACTCTTCCCCCAAATTGTATAACTTTTAGAGCCAAGGTGAGGGAGAGTTTCATTGCGGAAAGTCATAGAGATAAAGATTTTAAAGATAAAATCTTTAAATGCAAGTCTCCAGTGTCCTAGAGCTGGGCCTCATCTCTTAAAGGTCCACCACTCTCCCAAAGTAGTCCCACAAGGCAGGACCAAGCCATCCACACTGTGATGTCATATCAAACAGTGACATCAGCAAATAAAAGCCCTTTGTAGTTGCCGAAATGTTGGTTTTTTACATGTTTTGTTCAATGGGAAAGTGTATTTGCAACTTGAAAATGAATACACTGTAACATTTATAGAATTTCCCAGGTAGCAACAATCTCTTAACTTTACTTAAGTAACATAATGGGAAACATTGGTCACTGAGTGCAGGAAATGGACCATTCCCAGGTATTTACTAAACACCTTTGTCTCTCCGTCTGTCTGTCTGTCTGTCTGTCTGTCTGTCTGTCTCTTCTCTCTGTATGTTTGCATGTGCATGTTTTCACGACTGTGCTGTATTTACATACATTGTATACTTCACAAATGAACCTGTCTTTTAAAACACTTGTTTGTTTGAGACAGGATCTCGTGTAGCCTAGGCTGATGTCAAACTCTGTATGTATCTCGTACTCTTGATCCTCCTGCCTCCACCTCCTAAAGGTTGAGATCACAGGCAAACCCCAGCACATTTATTTCTTTCAAGGCAATTTCAAATTTCCCTGAATTCTGAGTTCTTTGAAAAAAATTCTATTCTGTGAATGTCAATCCACAATCCTTTGAATTGGCCACTCTCTGTGGTGCATACACACGTGTGTTTGGGCAAGCACACACACGCATGAATAAGTATGTGTCTACATATTTACTCGTGCCTTTTAGCGTCCAGGCCCTCAGCTTTATAACTGTGAAACTCGTGTTCTCATTCCACAAAGACCTTGGTGACCACGGGAAATGAATCAGGAAATACATCTCTTCATGCTGTCACCAACAGGATATAACTATGCAATACCTGTCCGTCTTCGGTTCCGTGATCACTTTTATCAAGAGTTCACTAATCCATGTTATTGAACCAACTGGGAAACCCTTACCTGTTTCTAAGGCCCAGGCCTTCTGGTTTGATGGCAGCTACAATGCAGCTGTGGAAATGCTATTTGGTCCTTCCTTGGTTTGCTCAGGAGGGGAGTGAAAGCCTGACTCTAATTAGAAACAGGAAGATTTGGTGGGATTGTATTTTTCTTTACAGGGGAGGACAAGGTAATTACTCGAGTTGGAACGCAGCCAAACAGCCAAGAAGCTCTAAGTGCCTGAGAGTGAAATAGCATGGCACATCTCCCTCCATTAACCAGCCATTTGGGGCCAAGTGGGGCAGAGGAGAAAGACATACAGGACACTCCCTATCTGTTCCTGAATTGAACCTTTCACCAGCAACATTCCAGGAGATGCTGTTGCAGAATATGACCTTACGGTTTAGTTTTCCTCTGTAATTTAGCTCAAGAGCTAGACCGTCTTCCTCAGGACCCCGGATGTTGAGAGGGTCACGGCTCACAGACTATTACAGTATGCCAGAGTCACACTGAAACTGATGCTGGTGCCGGCAGGCAGGTGGACCGTCTATATTTGTCAGCTGATTAATTAGAAGTTGGTTCTGAGTCAGTTAATGACACGACTGTCACAAGGGCAAATTGGAGTGTAAGTTTATAGGACAGGCAGTAATTAGTGCCTCCAGATGTTTTACACGGAACCTAGTTAGAATACACGGGGAAAAAAATTAAAGCAGGAGTAATTATTGCACATATCGGCTCACTTCTGTTATCATACTCGGATACATATCTAAAATGCTAATTTACAAAAAGCACTGGAGTTACATGGAGACCAACGTAATTATGGAGTCAGGAAGCTGAGGACAGGCTCTGCTGTCTTGGACTGATAATGTCAGCATACTGACGATGAATCGTCATATGGGAAGCACACAAAAGGACAGGAAAAGAATAGTTTGGGACCTAAGATGGGTATCTCAGTTAAGGGCCCTCAGAATGATTCTTTAGTGGTGCTTTTAAGTAATTTCTTCCTGAAGGATCACTGAGAGAGCCGGCGGGACCTGAGAACCTCATCTTTCTCTGACTTCAAGAATATTGTCTAAATCCTCATCCCAACCCATTCTAATCGGACTTTCCTGGATTTTAGAGAGAAAGATGTTTAATATTCAAAAGTTGAGGGAATAGGGCGTCATCACGTGACCTGACTGACAGCTCAAAGGCCCTGTCTCTAGGTGTTTGTTGAGAACAATTAGCAGTAAATGCATAGCGCACACAGGAAATTAAATGCTGTTTGAGTATCGTTTGATTAAGAAGAACTCAAATCAGAACAAAATGAAGGTGCTGTCATTGATATGTCAATCAAAGAGGGTCTTTGAAAAGTTTCGGCAGGTTGTTAGGGATTTAGAGGCCACCTAAATAAACAAGGCTGTGTGCACCTGGAAAAGACCAAATAATGCCCAAACTGTCATTTCTCATCTCTCGAGGCCTATTATAGAAGAAAATGAAGGCAAAGGATGCATCATCAACTGTGGAACGCAAACACAGACAAATGCAGAAGGAGAAGACTGGTCTGTTCAAGATGCTTGAGGAAACCTCTGGGCTGGAGGCAAGCTCAGTCAGAAGGCTGTGTGCCGACATACACTAAGTCCCTAGTTAGATCATCAAGTATAACAATGACCAGCGGCAAATCCCTTCAATCCCAGTGATGGGGGGTGTGTGTGAAAAGGATCAGAACATTACACTGAGCTCTGCACTGAGATTAAGTTCTGTGGGAGTTTTAACTGCTAGTTTCATGCCATCTAGAGTCACTCAGGGAGAGAGTCTCTTAGAGGGATCGATTACCTAGATCAGGTTGGCCTGCGACTGAGTCTCTGGGGGATGGTTTTGATTCTATTAGTTGATATAAGAAATCTCAGTCCACTGTGGGCAGCACCATTCCCTAAGTGTGATACTTCGTGCTGCTGTAACAACATACCACAGGCAATCAGCTTAGAAGGAGGTTTCCCTTGGCTTACAGTTACAGCAGCTTCCTTGTGTGCATTTGTCCTTGATGCTGTGGGGAAGCAGAGCATCATGGGAGAAGTAGGGTGGCCACAAAGAAGGTGGATATAGTGTTGGGGTCTTAAGAGGCCACCCTAGTCTTTTATGACCAAGTCAAGCTTGTGAGCTTTATGGGACATTAATGTGAAAGCTGCAGAGGCAGCCTCTGACATGTTCTGGATGTCCCATGCTTTTCCTTTGTACATTCTTAGGACACTGTTCATGCTCTCTGTCCATCAACGGGACCGTGGAGTTTCCCTATGAGGCCCATGCCAACTGTGTGCATCCATGCAAAACGTAATTTGGTTGTATGTGTGACTGCTGAATGAATGAATGAATGAATGAATGAAGAATGAATGAACTAAAAAGCAAAAGACCAATCATAGAAAAGAAATAATGAGAGACACAAGGCAGGCTCATGGATATTTTATTGCACAGCAGTCTATAAAGATCAGGTTTTAAACTCCAACGTGTATCTTTCTGATGATTCCAGCCTTAGAATAGGTCTCACCGTGATGCAGAATTTAAAGGGTTCCTCTCGGTGTCCACTGAGACCCCAGACGAGCATCTCAAGGCTAATTATCCTGACCTCAGAGGGTGGTTTCTGTGACTGCTGATGCTCTGTAGGAAGGCAAGGATGTACTACTTAGTTGTAAACAATATCTGCTACAGACAGCCTTAGCTAAGCCTGTGAAGAAGGCCCTTGGGGATACTAAAAGAGACAGTGGATTATTTTCCTTTGAAAGTCGAAATTATTTTACTGTCAAAAGCAGTATGTGGGTTTGTTTTCCTAGTGAAAGCGTGATTAATGCCTACTCTGTTAGAACAATATAGATGGATTACCCAAGAATGTTTTATATGCTAAGACACACTTAAAGAAAAATTATGGAAATTCAAGAACAAATATGGTGTATAAATCTCATAGACTCCCTTTAAATAATGTAGAAGTGACAGCCACCCACTTCCAGTTTTATTGTAAAAACTTGGGTTTCTCAACTAAAAGCCTTTGAAGGTTTTTTCCCCCCTCTTTTCATGTTTTAAATTGTTCAGTAGTTATGAGATTTAAAAGGTCTTTGTTAATAGGCACAGGGCCCCTCCATTACCAAATGTCAAAGGAACAATGACGCACCTAAACGATAAGATGCCCGTGTCTGGAGTGAACAGACTTTTAATTGGAGAAAGTTCATGGATTAATATTCAATGCAAAGCAGTTGATAAGTAGACACACCATGTGTTTCCTCAATGGGGTAGATAACAGCCCGTCCAATTCTGATGTAAATTTAGTGGCAATTTTAGTATGGCATTCTAAAGTGCTCTCTGTGATTAACTTCTGAGGAGTAAAGGACCGACCCTCCCCCTCCCCCCCCCAGGAAGTACCTCTCTGTAAGTGTTAGGGGGGAAGGCTCCCTAAAATCGTGTCAGCATATGAAACTGTTGCCATCGCTGGCTGGGAGACTTTCACATTCAATACCTCATTATTTATGTCCGATTCGACCTCATTGATTAGTGAAGTCCAAAATAAAATTCTTGTTCCCATTGCTTAAGACGGCTTAAGGTTCAAGCCCTCGGACATGGAGAGCTGAAGCTGACACTGAGCTGGAATTACCAGAAGGTGCTATGCATGTGATTGGCTCACCCAAACTCGAGCTCTGTGGGCCACAATAAGGAGCCCGTCCAGATGAGTCTGTCACTGCAGTAGTCACACAGGTGTCGTGGGAATAACCGGCTGCTTAATGATTGGATTCCAGATCCACTTCCCAAGGCAGAGCTCGTGCCGGGTGCTGGTAACAGGGCCAAAAGCCCGTGGCAGGGTAGGTCGCAGGCTCTAGGTGAGAATCTAATACTGTCATTTTGCTAAAAAGACATCGTCTTAAACTACCTGGTACTACATTCCTTATTCCCAATGGTTGATACAGCTTTTAACCCTCCTCATCAGCAAATTCTGTTTCCAGTAGAGGATGATTAATTTCTCCATAGAAAAGCACCTTACCAGCTTCTCTTTTTCCCCCCTCCTTGGTTGATCAAAGGGAAAAGTTTTTTTCTGTCTTCTTTTCTTTAAATTGGATATTTTATTTATTCACATTTCAAATGTTGTCCTCCTTCCCAGTTTCCCCTCCAGAAATCCCCTATCCCATTCCCCTCCCCCTGCTTCTATGAGGTTGCCCTACCCCCCCCCCACCCACTCACTCCCTCCTGCCTCCCCGCCCTGACATTCCCCTACTCTGGAGCATCGAGCCTTCACATGGACAAGGGCCTCTCCTTCCATTGATACCTGACAAGGCCATCCTCTGCTACATATACGGATAGAGTCATGTGTCGCTCCGTGTGTACTCTTTGGCTGGTGGGGTAGTGCCTGAGGGTTCTGGGACATCTGGTTGGTTGATAATCTTGTTCTTCCTATGGGGAACACACCCCTTCAGCTCCTCAGTCCTTTCTCTGACTACTCCACTGGGGACCCCATGCTCAGTCCAATGGTCGATTGCAAGCATCCACCTCTGTATTTGTCAGGCTCTGGCAAAGGCTCTCAGGAAACAGCTGTATCAGGCTCCTGTCAGTGTGCATTTCTTGGCATCTGCAATAGTGTCTGGGTTTGGTGTCTTTCTATGGGATGGATACCCAGGTGGGGCAGTCTCCGCTCCACACTTTGTCTCTGTATTTCCTCTAGACAGGAGCAATTCTGGGTTAAAAAATTTGGAGATGAGTGGGTGGCCCCATCCCCCAACCAGGGGCCTTGCCTAACCTCTGGATACGGTCTCTACAGGTTCTCCCTCCCCTTTGTTGGTTTTCCCTTCAGGGAATCTCTAAACAGCCAGGAATCCGGGATGCTCAGAGTGACTGGCACATTAAACGTAAACACAGAGGGTGACATTGAGATAACTTTTTACTTCTTTTTCAGTCAGGGAGCACAACTTCTTAATTAATAGATTTTTATCTACCCATGTTTCCCAAATTTGCTGTCACTTCTGGTCTGCTGCTATTATCTGTTTACTATGAGAAGATCGCCTGTTGCCTCAGCTTGATTATTTCACCCTTCCACCTTAAACCCACACAGATTCCTGATAAATTTTGCGTTCACCTTCACAGTTGGGCGTGAAGTTTTATTCTTGCCCTTCTGAGTAATATCCCTGCTAATGTGAACTGTTTTTATAGCATAGTCAGTGACTCCCGCAGGTCCATGACACGGACCTGAAACCTGGATGTTATCTTAAGCTTGACTTCCTGTTTCTAGAAAGCCATCATTGGAGAGTCTCCCTCCCCAGTAAGATGTGGTGGTACACTCTGCTAATCGCAGTCCTCAGGGGGCTGAGGCCAAGGGTTCATCTGAAACCACATTGGACCACTGGATCACTTGGGGTTGCACACGCCATGGTAGTAGTCAAGGTTAGAACTCACTGTGCTGATAAATGTCAAGAGCCTGCCTTAGTTTGGTTTCCATTGATGTGAACAGACACCACAACCAAGACAACTCTTATAAAGGAAAACATTTAATTGGGGGCAGCTTACAGATTCAAAGGTTCAGTCCACTGTCATCATGGCGTCATGCAGGCAGACACGATACTTGGGAAGGAGCTGAAAGTTCTACCTCTTGATCCATCCACAGGTAGCAGGAGACTGCGTGCTACATTCAGTGTAGGCTGAGCTTAGGAGACCTCAAAGCCTACCTCCTCAGTGACACGCTTCCTTCAACAAGGCCACACCTACTCCGACGAGGTCACACCTCCGAATAGTGCCACCCTCTATGGGCTGAGAGGGGACTATTGCATTCAAATTTCCACATTCCACTCCCTGGCCCCCGCAGGCTTTGTAATTGTATCATAATGCAAAATGAATTTAGTCCAACTTCAAAAGTCCCCATAATCTGTAAAAGTCCCAAACTTGTTTAAAAGTTCGAAGTTCAGAATCCCTTCTGAGACTCACACAATCTCTTAAAATCAAAATGAAAAGGCAAATCACATGCTTTCAACCTATGGCATCATAGTATATACATTACCATTGCAAAATGGAGGGAAAGGAGTGTAGTCAGGAAATACTGGACCCAAGCAAGCCTGAAAACCATCTGGGCAAACTTCAAACTCTGTGTCTCCATGTCTGACATCGAAGCACCCTTCAGAGCTACAACTCCTTTCAGCTTCGTGGACAGTGACGCACGTCTTTCTCTTGGGTTGTTTCCACCCCGTTAGCAGCTTTCTTTGCTCTGGAACCCCATGGCTCTGGAATCTGTAACCTCTTGGCATCTCCAAGGCAATCCAGGCTTTGCCTTTATAACCTTACCCAATAGCCTTTCTGGGCCTCCATAGAAGGATACCCCTGCCACATTCCTAGCCTCAGTGGCTTTTCCTAGTCATAAAGGGCGATTCCATAACCCCTTTTCCTATCCTTAATTCTAAAGCCAGAACCATGTGGCGGAAGCTGACAAGTTCTGCTGCTGTCTGGGGCTAGAACATGTTCCCCTCATACAATTACTTCACCAGCTTTCTGTTTTCCACAGTTTCCTTTACAGCCTAAGCTTGACTGACCTGAAACCCAATCTATAGATCAGGCTGAACTTGAACTCAAAGATCTGTATGCTTCTGTCTCCCGAGTGCTGGGATTAAAGGTGTGGACTACCATGCCTGGACCTAAACTGTAGTTCCTTTTCACAAGATGGAAACTTAGCTGGGTGGGATCTCGGCCTGAGGTCATGACTCTCTTTATTCTATTTAACACCTTTAATCTGTTTATCTCCGTGAATACAGGAGTTAGCACCAATCCGCTTAACGTTTCTCCTTAAACCATGCGTTTTGTAATTTTCCTTGGTCAGCTTACTTCTCATCAAAATGTTCTCCTTAAGAGTGAACGTTACTAACTACGTGACAGATTCTCAGCTTTCTTGAGATTTCCTTTACCAAGGCAATCAATCTACAGCTCTTCACTTTAGCTTCAGGCAGACTCCTCAGACACAGGCAAAAAGCAGCCATATGCTTCACCGAAGTATTCCAAGAACAATCTTTAGACAACATACTAAAATTCTTCTCTTCTGAAACCTCTTGAGGCAGACCCCCACAGTTCAAGTCACTTTCAACACAACTGTCTTTCATATCTCTATTCGGGTGGCCCATTAGGCCCCACTTAAAGAATTCCACATTTTCTTAATCCAAAATTCCAAAATCCCCATTCCTCCAAACAAAAGCATGGTCAGGCCTATCTCAGGAACACCCAAGTCCCTGGTACCTACGTCTGTGTTAGTCAGGGTTTCCATTGCTATGAAGAGACACCATGACCACGGCAACTCTTATAAGGACAATATTTTATTGGGTCTGGCTTACAGGTTCAGAGGTTCAGTCCATTATCATCATGGCAGGAACATGGCAGCATCCAGGCAGGCATGGTGCAGGAGAAAGAGCTGAGGGTTCTACATCTTGATCTGCAGGTAACAAAATTGGACTGTGTGCCAAGTGTGAGCTTAGGGGACCTCGAAGCCCACCTCCACAGTGACACACTTCCTCAAACCAGGACCTACCGCCTAATAGTACCACTCTATGGACCTATGGGAGCCAATTACATTCAAACCACCCCAGAACCTGAATTTCTACAGTGTGTTAGAGCTGGTAGGATGCAATCAGATGAGGAGTGGAAACTATACCGTGTCTGGGATGGAGGGTAACTACTTGGCTGCCAGGCCTGGGAGTAAAGGATTAAGACAGTACAGCAAACGTACTGTATATAATGGTTAGCTTTCCAAGGTATGAGAATGAGGGTCAGACTGGCAGACGAGAAGCCCAGGTTAGCTAAAACGTTGGTGTTTGTGGAGGATATGAACAGGCTATCTAGTCAGGAAGGGGATGTGGCACCATAACCATCTGCTGTGACTGGGTGGGTTCTTATAGTGAGAACTACATATTCTCCTGTTGCTTCCAGGACCAAATATTTTCAGAGGTTCTAACTGACCACTACCTCAAAGGGGACTCTGCCCTTAGATGACCAGCATATTGGATCGAAGTGACCAAGAGACAGGCTGTTATGGACGGAGAACTGTGAGGTCTGTTGTTGTTCCTGTTGCTTCCTTGCTTCCTTGGTTTGTATTTTCTCCTATTTAACAAATGGCTTGCCAGTAGATGTTGGATTCAACTGAATCGGATTGGTATCTTTAATCATAATTAAAACTTCCTTAGAATGTAGAAAAACAAGTCAGATAATTATGTTGTCTTTCGGTTTTATTTCTGTGCAGGGAGAACATGACCAAGGCAACTCTTATAATGGAAAACATTTGGGTTCAGAGGTTCAGTCCATTATTATTAAGGCAGGACCACGGCAGCATGCAGGCAGACGTGGTGCTGGAGGAGCCAAGAGTTCTACATCTTAATGTGAGGGCATCCAGGAGGAGGCTCTGATTCCACCTGATCAGAGCTTGAGCACAGGAGACCTCAAAGCCAACCCCTCAATGACACACTTCCTCCGACAAGGCCACAGCTATTCCAACAAGGCCATACCTCCAAATAGTGCCTCTTCCCATGGGCCAAGCACTCAAACTTAAGAGTCTATGGGAGCCAAACCTATTCAAACCATCATACATGTATAGTTAACTTTAACAAAAAACATAGATATAGAACTGTAACTATCACTGAATTCTTACTTTAATCTTTCAATTGAGGTCATTGGAGACAAAGAACTTGGAATCATCACCTTTTTTTTACAGTTAAAAAAAACTAAGCACAAACTATTTATATACAAAAACATGATTAGCTCTGAGTTATAAAGGAAAAGGCAAGAAGTGGATTGTTTGCTGAATGAAAAATTTAGAAACAAAAGTTCGTAGGATAAGCCCAGAGGAGGATTAGATGTTCTCCAGTTGTTTCCAGTGTCAGGCATTTCCAGAGATTACAAGTAATCACTACATCAGAGTGGACTCTGTACTTAAATGAATGGTATATTGGATCCAGGTGACACAAGAGATAGGCTGTGACACAGGGATGCTCTCAGCCCTGTGTGGGCTTCTGTGTCTAAGCCAAGGAAGAAGGTGCAATTAGAGTCAAGGACACATTTTTATGACACCATTACTCCTTTCAACCTCATTCTTCCCTGAGAATATTTACAGCAAAAACACTCAATCCTTTGCCTTCCCAGGGGAACACTGACAGTAGAAAATACAACTACAGAAAAATCGTACAAAATATGGACAGCGTGTTCTTAGCAACTTCCTCACTAGGAAGTTCTGTGACTAATTTGATGAAGTTGATCTCAGGGAGGTTAGTCTGCTTTGGGGTACCCAAGAGCAGGGACTATTGAATCTCATTTTTCGTTGCTTATCACTAAACTCAATATTTGACCTTAATAGAAAGGTGCTGTGATATTCCTGAAATAAAGTGGTATGAAATAGAAGTGTTTTCTGTTTAGATTATTACTTATTTTCCTTAGCCACCGGGATCTAAGCAATGTATGTATAGTATTCACATTTCTCACATGCTCTACTGGTACAAAAGGGTTGAAAACGACATTCCAGGAATTATGAAATCTATCTTCATGCTGACTCCTTGCCCCACCCTTGAAAAATTAACTCATTTCCCTTTTTAAGGAAGTAAGTCTTAGAATCTGAGCCTTATGCTTGACTGTAAAGCCTTACCTTGAAAAGGCAAGGTCCCCATAATGTATTTCAGTTAAGCTTATTTTGAATTGCCACTGCTATCCACCATTCCTCAAAATGGCTGCAATTGTGGGAACATGAATCTTAAAAGCTTCCTTCCACTCTTGTTAAACAAGGATGTGGATATCAATACTCAGTCCTCAGCTTTGGCCCTTATAAAACATCTCACAGGGAAAAAGATTTATAGTTTTGGTTCTCACCAGTCCATCCATCCACCCACCCACCCACTCACCCATCCATCCAGCCATCCAGCCATCCATCCAGCCATCCATCCAGCCATCCATCCATCCACCCACTCATCCATTCCTCCATTCACCAACCCTCCTCCCTTTATTGAGCACCTCCATGCTGTCTACTACTGTGGGGCCCAAAAACATGGTCATGAAAGTCCTAGTTTTTGGAGATCTTACATCCAATCAAGTTCTGTGTGTTGTGGGTGGGGAGAAGATACAGATAAACATACAAATGAAGTTCTGGATGCTAATTAACCAATACAGAGCCAGCAGCAGACGTCCCTGTTTAAAACCTTGAGCCTGGGGGCAGGAGAGATGATAGCCCTGTGGTTTAAAAGCACTTTCTGCTCCTTCAGTGGAGTGGGATTCAGTTCCAGCACCCACACTGGGTACCTCATAACTATCTATTGACTACAGCACTTATGGGAGATCCAACGCCCTTTTCTGACCTCAGGTAGTACATACACTCATGCACGCCCATACATAAACACACATAAAAATAAATCTCAAAAGGATCTTAAACTAAGGCAAGACTTACAGAAAACAGATCTACAGATCATTATAGTTAATTGATGTTTTTCTTCCATTAATCCCAAATCTTATTACTAGCTTTTCCAAAGTGAAGGTACAAAGTGTACTCCAAGTCAAAGCCAGTATCTGCAGGCCAAGACGCATCAGACCAACTGTGGGTGACTGATACCCCCAGTGTATCTGCTTACATCTTTAATATAAATATGTCATATTAGCACTTTTGCATGCCTGAGAGAAAATGACTCAGAGGGGGAAGGATTTATCTTGACTCATCCATTCAGATGGTCTAATCCATGCTTGCTTGGATGCAATGGTAGAGTGATTGAAGATGACTCCCTCCCCCACCCCTCCCCAAGGGGAGGGGTGCTCTTTGGGGAGAGGTACAACCTTGCTGGAGCAAATATTTGCTGACTTTGAGAGTTCACGGCCACACCCCACTCTCTCTGCTTTATGTTTCCAGCTAAGCACGCGATCTCTCAGCTTCTAGCTCCTGCCACCATTCCTGAAGATGCTTGCTGTCGTGCCTGCCCACCCTAATCACATCTTATCCCTCTGGAACCATATGCCCCCAAACTCTTCCTTTCGTAAGTTTCTTTGGGTTGTGATATTTTATCACAGTAATAGAAATAATGCTAATACAGCCCTTATGTGCTTTGCCAGACAATCGCGGAGCAGAAATGTGGTGGAGGCAAACTACTGAATAAGACCAGCCCCCAAACGGACAGCTCACATCATGGTGGACAGGAAGTAGTGACTGTAAACAGGAAAGGGTCAAGGCACGATACAGCCCTCTGAAGACACACCCCCTGAGACCTTTCCTCCAATCAGGATCCACCCCATACTTTGCCTTTCCTTCTAGCTGGGAATCAAGCAGTATGACACACGAGCCCCTGGGAATATTTAATATCCAATCAGAAGCGGGTACATGAAAAGGGGAAACTTAAAGTAGCCACGATAACTGATCCAAGTGAACGATGAGCCACTTTAAAAACGAACAGCCGCGGCATCAGTACCATACGAATAGGCTATTAGTTGTGCTGGGAAAATTAGTTATCCATAGACGCACAGTATTGTTTAAATGTCTCATAAAACAATGAAGGATTCAACATTTTAACATAGCGCAGGGCTGGCCAATCTCTATTTCCCATGAACATTTTTATTTCCTCTTATTACTTAGACCTGTGACTTGTTGGGTAATAATGGAGAAAATGAGGGTTTTCTTTTTTTCTTTTCTGTTTTTTGTTTGTGTTTTGTTTTTTTTTTGTTTGTTTGTTTTTGTTTTTGTTGTTTTGTTCTCCAATGCCAAGCTTACTATTCCTACAAGCTATCATTTTCAAAAAAGGATGCCCGTGAAGCTTGGTGCTTTTGTATTTCACCATTCTGATGGAACACCAGCTCCTACCCCACACTGTCCTGAGACAGGAATAAAGTTTAAACCGTTGCATGATTACTGAAGGAGGTGCTTAGTACACTTAATGAAATCTTCAGAATACCTGGTTTGTTCCAGTGTCAGATGGGTGTGCCGCTTGCTTTTACGTGAACCTTTGTAAATTACGTGTCTCCTTCAAAATGGGACCTCAATAGATACTCATGGATGGGTGGTCTGCATTTTGTATTATAAATATTTCTAGTAGCATAAGCATGACGAGAACTACTATGCCTAACTCGGAGTTAATCTGTCTCAGACATCGCTCTGATTTTCATTCTGGTGCTGGGCTAAAACATTGCAACCCAGAGCAGATGGGGAAGAAAGGGCTTGTTAGGGCTTAGAACTGTAGTCAGTCATCTAGAGAAGACAGGGCAGGGACTCTGGATAGGAACCCAGAGGCAAGAACTGAAGCAGAAACCATGGACTTTCTGTCACTGGCTTGCTCCCTATGGCTTGCTCAGCCTGCTTTATTTGTTTGCTTTGTTTTGTTTTGTTTTATAGAACCCAGGACCCCTCACAGTGTGCTGGGCCACTATACACCAATTTTGAATTAAGAAAATGCCTCACAGACGTGGCCACAGCCAAATGTGATCAGGACAACTCTTCAGCTGAGGTCCCCTCCTCCTGGTGACCCTAGGCTTCTGTCACGTCGAGATCTAAAAGTCTCTGTCAGGCAGATTGAACATCGTCACACAGTGTATTCCTAGGTGGAATACACAGTGGAGACCTAGAATTTTTAGTTTTCTTCAGTTCTTTTTTTTTCTCTTAGACGAATTTTCTTAACCCTTGTCTTAGGGTTTTTATTGTTGACAAAACACCATGGCAAAAAAGCAAGTTGGAAAGGAAAGGGTTTATTTGGCTTGCACTCCCAATGCCCATTTGGAAGGAGTCAGGGTAAGAACTCAAGCGGGGCAGGAACCTGGAGGCAGGAGCTGATGCTGAGGCCACGGAGGGTGCCGCTTCCTGACTTCCCATAGCTTTTTTTTTTCACTCCAGATTTTATTCCCCTCCAGGTCGACTCTCTGACTGTTCCATACCCCATACCTCTCCCCCATCCCCTGCCTCCACAAGGATGTCCCCACCCCACCCACCCCACCAGACCTCTAAACTCCCTGGGGCCTCCAGTCTCATGAGAGGGCCAGGTGCATCTTCTCTGACTGAACCCAGACCTGGGAGTCCTATGTACTGGGGGCCTCATCTCAGCTGGTGAGTGCTGCCTGGTGGGTGATCCAGTGTCTGAGAGGTCTCGGGGGTCCAGTTTAATTGAGCCTGCTGGTCCTCTTCTAGGGTCACCCTCCTCCTTAGTTTCCTTCAGCTTTCTCTAATTCAGCCAGAGGGGTCAGCAACTCCTGTCCATTGTTTAGGTGCAAACATCTGCATCTGACTCTTTCAGCTGCTTGTTGGGAGGGCAGCCATGATAGGATCCTTCGTGTGAGTGCTCCATAGCCTCACTAATGGTGTCAGGCCTTGGGGCCTCCCCTTGAGCTGGATCCCACTTTGGGCCTGTTGCTGGACCTTCTTTTCCTCAGGCTCTTCTCCATTTCTATCCCTGCAGTTCTTCCAGACAGAAGAACTAGGTCAGAGTTTCAGCTGTGGGATAGCAACCCCATCCCTCACTTGATGCCCTGTCTTTCTGCTGGAGGTGGATTCAATAAGTTCCCTCTCCCCACTGTAGGATCTTTCATCTGGGGTCCCTCCCTTTGACTCCTGAGAGTCTCTGATCTCCCAGGTTTCTTACATTCTGGAGGGTCCCTCCACCTCCTATCTCTGGAGGTTGCCTGTTTCCATTCTTTCTGCTGGCCTTCAGGGCTTCAGTCCTTTCCTCCCAGACAATACCAGATCATTTGCCCCCAACCCCAATCCCCTTTCCGTCTCAGCTCCCTCCCTCCCCCATTGTGGTTGCTTTCTTCTCCCTCCTAAATGGGACTCAGGTGTCCTCACTTGGGTCCTTCAGCTTATTGACCTTTTTGATTTCTGTGGACTGTATCTTGGGTATTCTGTACTTTTTTTGGCTAATATCCACTTATTCGTGAGTACACACCGTGCATGTTCTTATTGGGTCTGAGTTACCTCACTCAGGATGATATTTTCTAGCTCCATCCATTTGCCTGCAAAACTCAGGATGTCCTCGTTCTTAATAGCTGAGCAGTACTTCATTGTGTAAATGAACCACATTGTGTAAATGGGACAGCTGTGTTGTTTCCAGCTCCTGGATATCACAAATAAGGCTGCTATGAATGTAGTGGAAAATGTGCCGCTGTGGCATGGTGGGGCATCTTTTGAGTACATTCCCAAGAGTGGTATTTGCTGGGTCTTCAGGTAGATCTATTTACAATTTTCTAAGAAAACTCCAAATTGATTTCCAGAGTGGTTGTACCAGTCTGCAATCCCACCAACAGTGGAGGAGTGTTCCTCTTTCTCCACATCCTCACCAACATGTGTTGTCACCTGAGGTTTTGATCTTAGGCAATTCTGACTGGTATAAGGCGAAATCTCAGGGTCATTTTGATTTGCATTTCTTGATAACTAAGGACTTTGAACATTTCTTTAGGTGCCTTTCAGCCATTCAATATTCCTTTGTTGTAAATTCTCGGCTTAGTTCCATACCCCATTTTTTGATTGGGTTGTTTGGTTTTTTGGTGGTTATCTTCTTGAGTTCTTTATATATTTTAGATATTAACCCTTTATCAGATATGGGGTTAGTGAAGATTTTTTTCTCAACCTGTAGGTTGCCAATTTGTCTTATTGACTATGTCCTTTGCCTTACAGAAGCTTTCCAATTTCATGAAGTCCCATTTATTAATTCTTGATTTTTTTTAACAGAACCCAGGGCCACCATCCCTGGGATGACACCTCCCATAATGGGCTGGGTCTTCCCCCATTGATCACTAATTGAGAAAATGCCTTACAGCTGGGTCTCATGGAAGCATTTCCTTAACTGAGGCTCCTCTCTCTGTGATGATTCTAGCTGTGTTAGGTTGACAGGCAAAACCAGCCAGTACAACCCTGATTCAGTCACAGTGGCTATGAGTGTAATCCTAACACTTGGGAAATGGAGACAGGAGGATAAGAGTTCAAAAGCAGTTTCTGTTACAGGAGACCTTTATTTAATAAAACCAAAATGTGTTTAAAAGAAAAGAAAGAAGAGGATCTTGAAAGATTGCTCAGTTAGAAAAGGTGCTTGCTACCCAATGATGCAAGCCTTATACCTGAATTTGATCCCTGGAACCTAAGGGTGGAGGAAGAAAATCAACTGCACAATATTCTCTTCTGACCTCCTAATGCAGGCTGTGGCATGCACGTGCACATAATTATGATGGTGACGATGATGATATGGAGGAGGAGGGGGAGGAGGAGGAAGGAAGGAAGGAAGGAAGGAAGGAAGGAAGGAAGGAAGGGGGAGGGGGGGAAATGCTTAATACTAAAATTCCACTTGGAATCTGCCTGAGATGAATGCCGGGATGTCTTCTCGCTGAAGAATCTCATAAATTCTAAACTGGATACAGAACTTGTATACAGAACGTCATTTAGCACCAAATAGGAAAATGAGGCTCTGAGTTCTTGCTAGTAATTCAACAGGAGCACTTTGGGTACTGCTCCAGAGCCAATTCTCTTTATAGTAATAGCAATTTAGAAAAACAAAATTACTCTACCAGGCCCAGTTATGAGTTTGTGTCCTTACTGACTCACTTAACAGAGCAGCTCCTGGAGCAGACTCTGGGAGGGTTGGTCTTTCACACTTGAGGAAAACGAAGCTCCCAGGAGTCAAGCAAGAGGAGGAGCCAAACCAGCCAGCCCGAGAGCCCAAGTAACATGGATTCTCACGGGTCCATTTATTGTTCAACTTACCTACGACCTCCTCAAAGGCTGGGCCCACCTTGGCTTTTCCTCGCCGTGGTCCTTCCAGTACGTGACACAGACTAAGGAACCAGTGAGTGATTTTTGAAGAAATACATGAATGTCGTTTGGTTTCTATATTTATTATTTCTTAAAAGTGCATCTTGGAAAGCTGTTGCTCTGACATTAAGGCAATTATTGAGCAGCTTCGAGGGTAGAAGTGATTTAGAGTTCCTGGCTCATTTCACACTTAGAAGCAACAGACCATGAGAGACAACACCACACAAACAGGAAACTTGCCTAAAATGAGAATGAGAGACTAAAACCACAACAGACACAATTCCAGAGACATGTCCCTCTAAGTGCGCTTGCTGTCCTGGGTAGGCCCTTCAAATAGGACTTAGAGCTGCCCTAAATTTTCAACAGCTGCGAGAGAAGAGAAGACAGATCCATCCGTGTTTTCACTCACTTAGAAAGGAGAAAAGTAATGTTTCTCACCCAAAGTCAATCTATTTTTAGCATCAAGATAGAAACTTTTTTCCAAGGGAGCTTCAGGAGAGACCTCAGGAGTGATCCCAGTGAGGGAAACGAACAATGACTTCTAGAGCTTTCTGTGTGCATAGTCGTTACACTATTTCTTAACAGATAAAAGGTATCGCCAGTCCCCCGGAGTAAGGAGGGAGCAGTTCAGACAGCACATTCTCCCCTGGAATAATTCAGGGTTTATTTTTAGTAAGAAAGTTGAGACAAAATGTTAAGACCCAGTGATTGTACCTAAGGCTAACTTAGAAGCAGGAGGAAGCTGAAGCAATAAACGTGGGCTTCCCTTCACAGACAGCCTCAGGTGATCTTCCTCACAGCAATCTGAGTCTAACTTGCCCTTCAAATAACTTCCTAGGTTACTCTATCTTCCAAGTTTAAAGCTAAACTCTCGCTACAGTGCCCTGCCTGATCTGACCTCTCACTGGTACCACTGGCCTGTTGATCCCCCCCAGCATCTCCATGGATGACACTGTCGCTCAAAAGCCTGGACTTACTGGTCCATTTGCGGGCAGTGTGCCCTGCGCTCCCCAAGTGCCATCCTCTTAGAGTTAAGTTCTACCCTCAATGCCACTTTTGGCAAGGGCTCCATTTCTAGCCCTCTGAGACGAACTGGGCATCTCACATGGTTTTGGTCCCTCATGACTCCTGGCTCATGTCTGTGGTGGGACGCTTTCGTAGTTTCCTTAGCTCAGGGTTTCTCTCAGTGGTGCAGCAGAACTCTATAGAACAGGTGAGTATCATCCGATGGACACTTTTCTATCAGGAAATCATCACAGTTTCAGCCTCTATGTAGCTTCGGCTCAGTGTATTATGTAAACCACGTAGAAGCTAGGAGTAGTTAGTGATGCCTTCCAGTCCGGCTCACAGATGCATTCAGTGCCCAGCAAAGAGTGCTGCTTGTAGCGTCAGTAAGAAAAGCTGGGGTGATGTCAGGAGAGCAAACAAGCATCAACATCAACGCAGGTTTGAGAAATTCATATGTTGTGCTCGTGGGATGATCTGGGATTTTTTTTCCCACCTCCCCATTATCTCAAACCCTGACAGTTACTGAGAGAGAGAGAGAGAGAGAGAGAGAGAGAGAGAGAGAGAGAGAGAGAGAGAGAGAGAGAAAGGAAATTCTCCCCACATTTCAGCTGGGATTGAAACGATTTCCTGTGGTTTTAAGGCAGAGTGAAACCACCCCAGAGATGCACAGCGTATCTTCATTGAGAACTCACCGGCCACAGTGAGTCACCCGCCATTTTGCCAACTGCAAGTGGCTACAGGGAAGCCTGTGAGGGAAGCCACGCTCGGTGGCTGCGTGGCTGACTGACATGGGACTGCACAAACACTCAGGTGAAAGATAGCCGAGTCTCACTGAAGAGCAGTTGTGACAGAAAAGTCCAGGTCCTCTGTGAGGAGGTGTTCAGTGGATAGGCTCAGGACCGGTTGGTGGAGCTAGTAATGAAATGAGATTGTGTTGTTCCTCCTTAGAAACTGTACCCATAGACTGATGTGAAGAATACACTTTTTATACACAATGGCAAATAGTTAGCCAGAAAGTATCTGCAATTCACTGCAAAAGAAAAGCGAACGCCTCATATAAACTACTCTTTCAAAGGCTGGATTGCATTAGACTGGTTCCTGTGTGTGTCCAGGCATCATCATATTCTGTACGGGTGACAAACCCTAATCTCTGTCACACATTCTCTCTCCTAGCTGGGTGTAATTTTGTATTTTGCCCAAACATTCCATTTTCCATATTTAATTAAAAATTAATTAAAATCCATTAGAGTATAAACCGTATCCCATCATTTGACTGGATTCTAACTACAGGTCATGCCTCTTAAACACGGGAATGGCTTGGCAATCTCTTTCAGTTTGAAGTAAAAAGAGTAAGTAGTGTGGTTTGGGGGAGCCAAAGGGGAACTGGCGTTTGTTTGACTGAAGTCTGTCTTTAATTGGGACAAAAGAAGCCTTTGGGACTTAAATCAGTTGGCCAGACAAATATGAAGCTATGGGAATTTCTCCTCAAAATCGAAAGTTTCTGTGGAATTTGCTAGCCTTAACTCAGTGAGGTTTTCGCACACGGAATCTTGATACGCATTCATTCTTCTGGAGAAAATCAGCAATGCTAAGTTTTAGAGCAGTTGCTCCCCTGACAGTCTCAGGGGCCCTCAGAATCCTCTGTGTAAACCATTATGTGCCTGCATTTGATAGTGATCCAAACACACACATGCGCATGTGCACAAGCTGAATGACAGATGTTGACATTGGTTGTCACGTGTGCTTTTCACCGATGCCTAGGGACGCTGGTTCAGTTATACCAACAGTGGCAGGTATGAGTCTCCGTAAGAGGATCCTGGATTCATGCCAACTAACCCTTCATCGATGGTAAGTACAGGATGGGTTGAAGGTCTCTAAGATAAGAATATTGCTCCTACAATTAGCTACGTGCAACTGAACATAGCCCACACTGTCACATCCTGTCTTATATACGCCCATCAAATGCAACGGAGTCTCAACAGAACCCACCTGACACGTTAAATCAATGTTGACAACTTCCAGCTTAAATCATGTAGCTCTCTTTAAATGGCAAAATTCACTCGGTATTCTCAACTCATGGCACACATGTAATTTCTTATTTCTTTGAGGGTTCATATCTGTTCAGATTTTTGTTCAGAGTAAAACTGACTCTCCCTCATGCGGTCCGTGAATCTCCCTCTTGCACTCCATTGGCCTTGGAATGGCTCGGCAGCTCCCACCTTTCCAGTTCTCCCAGCACCATGTCTCCCTGTAATTCCTAAGCCCAAAGCCTATACTGCTGTTGCTTTTCCGCTGTCGCTTCCTGCTTCTGAACATAGTTCTTGGCCCTTAACACATTCTCATCGCTCCAAAATATGGCTTAACTGTCCCTTATTTGCCGTAGTTTTGCCCGATCACCCTATTTATTCCAGCACCGCACTCTGCTTCGCTTAGCTCGGTCTATAGCTATTGCTTGTCTGTTGCTCGACTCGTCTAAACCCTAAGTTCACATGCAGGTACCCCCACACCCCCGACACACACTAAGACAAGGCCCACGATTACGGCAATTCTGTCATTCTTATACTTCATTTGATTACCACTTCTTTTTTTTTCTTTTTTTTCTTTTTTATTTATTTATTTATTTATTTATTTATTTATTTTTTTATTAACTTGAGTATTTCTTATATACATTTCGAGTGTTATTCCCTTTCCCGGTATCCGGGCAAACATCCCCCTCCCCCCCCCCTTCCTTATGGGTGTTCCCCTCCCAACCCTCCCCCCATTGCCGCCCTCCCCCCACCAGTCTAGTTCACTGGGGGTTCAGTCTTAGCAGGACCCAGGGCTTCCCCTTCCACTGGTGCTCTTACTAGGATATTCATTGCTACCTATGAGGTCAGAGTCCAGGGTCAGTCCATGTATAGTCTTTAGGTAGTGGCTTAGTCCCTGGAAGCTCTGGTTGGTTGGCATTGTTGTACATATGGGGTCTCGAGCCCCTTCAAGCTCTTCCAGTTCTTTCTCTGATTCCTTCAACGGGGGTCCTATTCTCAGTTTCAGTGGTTTGCTGCTGGCATTCGCCTTTGTATTTGCTGAATTCTGGCTGTGTCTCTCAGGAGCGATCTACATCCGGCTCCTGTCGGTCTGCACTTCTTTGCTTCATCCATCTTGTCTAATTGGGTGGCTATATATGTATGGGCCACATGTGGGGCAGGCTCTGAATGGGTGTTCCTTCAGTCTCTGTTTTAATCTTTGCCTCTCTCTTCCCTGCCAAGGGTATTCTTGTTCCCCTTTTAAAGAAGGAGTGAAGCATTCACATTTTGATCATCCGTCTTGAGTTTCATTTGTTCTAGGCATCTAGGGTAATTCAAGCATTTGGGCTAATAGCCACTTATCAATGAGTGCATACTATGTATGTCTTTCTGTGATTGGGTTAGCTCACTCAGGATGATATTTTCCAGTTCCAACCATTTGCCTACGAATTTCATAAACTCGTTGTTTTTGATAGCTGAGTAATATTCCATTGTGTAGATGTACCACATTTTCTGTATCCATTCCTCTGTTGAAGGGCATCTGGGTTCTTTCCAGCTTCTGGCTATTATAAATAAGGCTGCAATGAACATAGTGGAGCACGTGTCTTTTTTATATGTTGGGGCATCTTTTGGGTATATGCCCAAGAGAGGTATAGCTGGATCCTCAGGCAGTTCAATGTCCAATTTTCTGAGGATCCTCCAGACTGATTTCCAGAATGGTTGTACCAGTATGCAATCCCACCAACAATGGAGGAGTGTTCCTCTTTCTCCACATCCTCGCCAGCATCTGTTGTCCCCTGAGTTTTTGATCTTAGCCATTCTTACTGGTGTGAGGTGAAATCTCAGGGTTGTTTTGATTTGCATTTCCCTTATGACCAAAGATGTTGAACATTTCTTTAGGTGTTTCTCAGCCATTCGGCATTCCTCAGCTGTGAATTCTTTGTTTAGCTCTGAACCCCATTTTTAATAGGGTTATTTGTTTCCCTGCGGTCTAACTTCTTGAGTTCTTTGTATATTTTGGATATAAGGCCTCTATCTGTTGTAGGATTGGTAAAGATCTTTTCCCAATCTGTTGGTTGCCGTTTTGTCCTAACCACAGTGTCCTTTGCCTTACAGAAGCTTTGCAGTTTTATGAGATCCCATTTGTCGATTCTTGATCTTAGAGCGTAAGCCATTGGTGTTTTGTTTAGGAAATTTTTTCCAGTGCCCATGTGTTCCAGATGCTTCCCTAGTTTTTCTTCTATTAGTTTGAGTGTGTCTGGTTTGATGTGGAGGTCCTTGATCCACTTGGACTTAAGCTTTGTACAGGGTGATGAGCATGGATCGATCTGCATTCTTCTACATGTTGACCTCCAGTTGAACCAGCACCATTTGCTGAAAATGCTATCTTTTTTCCATTTGATGGTTTTGGCTCCTTTGTCAAAAATCAAGGGACCATAGGTGTGTGGGTTCATTTCTGGGTCTTCAATTCTATTCCATTGGTCTATCTGTCTGTCTCTGTACCAATACCATGCAGTTTTTATCACTATTGCTCTGTAATACTGCTTGAGTTCAGGGATAGTGATTCCCCCTGAAGTCCTTTTATTGTTGAGGATAGCTTTAGCTATCCTGGGTTTTTTGTTATTCCAGATGAATTTGCAAATTGTTCTGTCTAACTCTTTGAAGAATTGGATTGGTATTTTGATGGGGATTGCATTGAATCTGTAGATTGCTTTTGGTAAAATGGCCATTTTTACTATATTAATCCTGCCTGATTACCACTTCTTAAAGTAGGCATGGCGAGCACAGTGAACAGCAGCTGATGGTACAGTACAGTGTGCCCCTCTCCACGGCTGTGCTAATTACATCAGTGGAAAATTTCAGGTCGTGATTTATCTCGAAACTGCAATTACTCATGGTATTGGATATTTTTACAAGTTTGGGGCCAAGTATGTTTATTCGGTTGTTTGTTATAATTAGAAAAGTAATTGCACCATTCTCTCCTTTCATATGCCTCCCTCCATCCCCTCCCAGGAATTCCCATAACTCCCTGTCAAATCCGTGGCCCCTTTTTCTTTAATTGTTACAGTTACATATGTAAATACAGTCTGCTCGGTCTGTTTATTTATGCATTCACATGAATTCAGGGCGGACTATGTGGAATTAGGTTACCAATTAAGGGGTTCGACCTTGGAGAAGACAATTTTCCTGCTCTCAAAATCCCTTAGTTGCCTCATGTTTTTGTCCAGGGCCCACAGGTTTTATTCTTTCCCTTTTAGCATGTCAACTGGTGTTAACCTTGTTCAAGTCTTGCTCAGGACGCCATCTTGTTGAGGTATCAAGAATGAAGCTCCCCATTTCTAAGAGAGATAATTTCCCAGCAGATGTGCTGTTCCTCAAATAGTTTTTGTTTGTGGATCTCAT
This sequence comes from Rattus norvegicus, assembly GCF_021556685.1. Taxonomy (NCBI): domain Eukaryota; kingdom Metazoa; phylum Chordata; class Mammalia; order Rodentia; family Muridae; genus Rattus; species Rattus norvegicus. Next base: position 172,318,146 of record NC_141537.1, read on the forward strand.
ACACTGTAAGTTGTCTACTTTTATACTTAAGAGTCTTTTCATTTGTAAACACTATCAATTTAATCAGGATGTTAATCCTTTCGCTTATTACCAAATGTTGGTAATGTTACATATTATGAACAGGTCCACCAACCCGCTATTTGCCTCTTAATAGTTCATGGTTTCTTTGTGCCTAATGTTTTCTTTTTTATGACCTAAAAGCTGTCAGTGTTTTTATTGGCTATAGCTATTATTAACCATATTTCACAGATGAATAATCTGCACCCAAGGGAAACATTTCCAAGTGACGCATTCATCTTTGTTTAGATCTAGAATAGCTAACTTTAAAAGTCGTGTGCGTTTTTATTCTGCATGTCAGCTGACTTCTGTACTTTTAGCCAGACTCTCTCAAAGTGGGACTAGAGAGAGCTTTCTTAGTTTTGACTGCTATAACAAAGAGATCTTAAGTTGAAATACTCGAGCAATAGATGTTTATCTCTCAAAGATCTAGAGCCTGGGAAGTCTCAGAACAGGATGCTGGCGTGATGGTCCTGGGGGTGTCTTCCCGGTTCTCACTGATACTTGAAAAAATGATCATATTATCCTTCTCTTCCTCCTCCTCCTCTTCCTCTTCTTCCTTTTCTTCCACTCTTCACTGCTCTTCCTCTTGTGCTTTCTTTCCTTCTCTTTCCTTTTTACTTCTCCCCTTCATCCTCTTCCTCTTTTTTCTCACTTTCTAAAGATCTAACTTGCACACAGACTAGCTCTTGAACTTGGAAGGCTCCCGTCTGGTCTCCAGGGTTTTAAGGTTACAGAGTGTGCCGTGGCACCCAACTTCCTTGGGTCTTCCTAAAGGCGACTAATGCCAACCCAAGAAGGTTTTTCTCCCACAACCTAGTCACCATCTGCAGTCGTAGTTCTCTTTAATACATTACACTGGGAATTTGGTTTCAGCACATGAATTTGGAAGAACACAAACATTAGTCCACATCAGGTTGTTAGTTGAATTTATATTTTGTGTATTCGTTCAAAAGAGGAAATGAGGTCCTATCATAAATTATCCTAGGGATCCAAGTGTGCTGATTCTATTAGTCTATCCTGATGTCTCTAATAAAAACTTATTAATTTGCTAGTATCAAAAAAGTGGAACTTGCTTTCTGAGATTAGGGTCAACTTTTTGGAACATTAGTGAGGTATAATTGTATCTCATATTAATCAAGAACTTTGACTGGAGGTTGTCTATGCCTTTGGTGCCAATGCGATTGGGGGAAGGTACGTGATAGCACCTGTTAGACAAAAAGTTTCCTTGTGTGGAAACAACGACGGAAGGGTTAAGCTCACAACACTGTTGGTGCAAGCAACGTGAGCACTTGTCTAAGGTCATCTTTCTTATTGTTTAGTCATGGAGGGCACTGGATTTGAACAGAATGAAGGAAGCTTTCTGTTTATTAAACTATTAACTACCAAACTGGGGAGTTGACTTAGTGGACAAAGCACTTGTTTTGCAATCTTGACACTGGTGAGATTCCTAAAAACCAGGTGAAAGCAGGGTGGATGTGACTGAATGGGGTAGACCCTAGATGTGAGGTGCATTATCCCATGGACTGGGGGCTTGGATTAAAAAGGAGAAAACATTTAACCCTCTACTTTAACAACAACAACAACAACAACCTTCCTTCTCTCATTCCTCCCCCTCCCTTTCTTCTTTCCTTCCCTCCAGCACTCCTTTCCTTCCTTTCTCCCCCTCCTTGCTTTCTCCCTCCTTCCCTCCCTCCCTCCCTCCTGTTTTCCTTCCATTGTTTCTGTGAAACATTTTGTCATGTCAACGAGAGAAGTAACTAATAGATTCCCTAACTGTATAAATCATGAGCTCTAAAAATGACCGATGGAAGCCCACCTTGCGCCATGTATGATCCAGGAAACACTTCCGAATGGCAGCCGGGGAGGACTTCTGAGTCCTGGGAGAGAAACAGAACTTAGAAGAGATTTGTTTCCCTTAGGGCAGTCCAGTATCAGTTTGCAGTGCCAGCGCAGAGCCACTGACGAGTTGGGTCTGTAGACCTGAGCAGCACTCACGCATTCTGGGTTCTGTCTGTTGGCGTCTTTGGTCTGGAGATAAAGTCTTATTCTGTAGCTCGAGTTGGTCTTGAACTTGCTTTGAAGCTCAGATGGTCTGAGTCCTACCGCATTTCTTATACTTCAGCTCCCAAGGTCGTGCTGGGCTTAGAGGTGGGAAGCTCGCAGGCTGCCCTGAAAACTGTTCCTTTGGTTGTTTCATAGCTGAAAGAACACAGGGCCTCACAGACACTCGGCACTTACTCTACTGTGAATTATCCACAGACATGATATATATCCACACGTCCATATGTATGGACATACATGGCAGAAAACATATATGTAAGCTATGTGTATATATGTATATTATGTGTATATATATACACATAATTTGTGTATGTAACTCAGACATACACACATATATGAGTGTGCATGCATACACTATATGTTTGCAACACAAACATATGTACTACAATCATGATCAACATCCAACCCTGAAACAATAGCTTAGATTTCTAAATTTTCTTTTCCTTTTTCTTTTTTTTTTTTTTTTTTTTTTTCGGAGCTGGGGACCGAACCCAGGGCCTTGCGCTTGCTAGGCAAACGCTCCACCACTGAGCTAAAGCCCCAACCCCTCTAAATTTTCTTTTACAATAACAGTAGTCACTTCTGCTTCTTTTTACCTTTAATATTTGAAAACTTGGATAACTCAGGATGTTGGAAAGGAAGGAAGAATGCCCATTAGAAAAACAGAGAGGCGGCAAATTTCTTCAACTTCTTATATGATCTTTGTGCAAGACAGTCCAGTCTATCTAGCAGCCTCGCTCAGTACCCTCCTTGTAATTGTAAAATGAAGTGCTTCTGTAACATAAGGAAATGGAATGGGAAGGCAGAAGAGAGAGAGAGGGCCATGGTAGGATGCATGGGGGGCTTGAGGGTGAAGCAGACTTGATCTCCTTTAGATTCCAGACTCTAGTTCAAGATCGCTATGTTAAACGCTGGCAAGGATCATCATTCAATTCAAGCTGTCGAATTGGCATGGTGTTCCAAGAAAGAACTCATGTTTGATGCTTAGCCTCTGCACATTTCCTTCCCTCAGACGTGTCTGGAATCTTCTCTGTGGGCGTGGCGATTGGTTTTTAACGGGGTCCATCATATTTGTCTTTGTAACCATCACTCTGCAAAAATGGAAAACGACGGGCTGGAGAGATGCTTCGGTGCTGCTGTGGCAAAGGTTCCCAGGTCTCTCCCACTCCCCATGTGAATCGGTCCCAATGGCCTGTCACTCCAGCTCCAGGGGATCTAAGGCCCTCTCCTGACAGCTGTGCTCATACACATCATGTGCACATACTTGTATACAGACATACACACATACAAGTAAATAAAAATGACATAAATCTTAAAATGAAGTGGAAAATAAAAGTGGCCAGCTTTACTTCCCCATTGTTTGGAAAGCTGGAGTATTAAATATCTCTTCCCACGTGAGATGGAGCGTGTCCCTCTGAGGAAGGAGCCCGGATGCAGAGTCCTTAAGAAGAGAATTTGTAAAGCCTCGTGGTAAAGCTGCCTGATACAGGCACACCTTTATTGTTAAAGGACAAAAGAAGATAGACAGACAGACAGTGGGAGGAAAAAAGAATGAGAGAAATATGATTTCATGTTGGCCAACCAAGAAATACCAGGGAATAAACACAATTTATTGACATGTACACCAGGACAAATTCTTTATGCTCATTTGACTGACTTATGAGATGTGCCGCTATCTTTAAGTCATTTCTGCATGTCCTATAAGGATGCTTCCAGACTCCTCTTTTATGTTTATGTGGAATCTTGAATCAAGCCCATGGCCCTCCCCAGGATAACGACATCACCCAAACTTCTAAAAGCTGGAATGCAAGGTAGAAAAAGAGAATTGATTCCACATGGGTGTCCTTGATTTCTACACCTACAACATGACATGTACACGCGTGAGCGCGCACACACACACACACACACATGCACATGCATGCACACATGCACACATTGCATGCATACATGGACACACACACACTTCTAATAAACAATATTTTCAAGAAGGAGAATTTCTTTTTAAAAGCAAAATGGAGTTGGACTTTCTTGCTGTGCCCTTGACTCCGTGGCGGCAACATCCACAAGCTTGTTGTCATGTCAACAAGAGAAGTAACTAATATTATCCCCATGTTGTTTCCAGTTCTGACTCAGAATGAATGTTCTAAACCTCTTAAGCATCCGGGTCTTCAGATTCCACTAATGGCCTCTCTGTGTCTCCTGTTTGAGAACAGCAAGTGGTAAACTTCTCTGCACCCATAACTGTGCAAACTCAGACTTTATAGAGGTGTCTTCATGAGCATATAAAATACTTACAGCAGTTTTAGCCGTATGTATGTGAATATTTCCAGCTCAAGGATTGTGAGCGTCCTTAGAGAGAGCAGTGGAACGGAGTCAGAACCTTGAAAGTTTGAATTGCTCATGAGGAGAAACCACCGGTTCCTCACTGAAGCACTAACATTATTGACTTTGATATCTATCACGGCTCTTTATATTTGGCAATCAAATTGAGAAAGTAGTAGTTTAAATTTGGCCTAGAAATCATATGTCCTTGACAGCTAATCTGCCCAGCTGAGATCAGGACGTTATGTGATTAACTCCGTGAGGCATCACACAGGCAATTATGCATCTCCTTTGGTGATGGCAAAATGTTAGCTCACTAAATTAATGTAAAGAGAAACATAAAATCGATTATTATTTCAAGAAGGTATCTGAGTTGCGTTGATGACTTTCAGGTCATTGGGTGTTTTAACGGCTTGTTAACTTAAAAAAGTAAGACGTGTCCTGGAGAATTTAAGATGCAGCTGTAGTTGTCCAAGTCATTGCTTCTTCGGACCAGGATTCCACTAGTCCCAGAGTTAACTCCATTCAAATCGCTGCATGTGGTTCAAGTTAATGATTCACTCCTGTTGTCTGCATATAAATCTGAGACCCTTACTCTGTGTGACAATGAAATAGTCACATCCCTATTATTTCTTCTGATGTCCAAAGCGACTGGCTTCCCAGAGCAGATTTGTTCGTTCAGTTTCAATGGTCTACTTTCCTTGTTCCTACTGATCATATGGCCTACCTCAGAAAGAACACAGAACAAGTGGGAGCATCTACAGAGAAGCCAAAAGCAAGACAGGGGCCTCCTAGGATCCCCCACAGCCACCAGTCGCTTTATATCAATATAGAAAGTAGCAGTGTGTTCATTAGATTCTAATCCAGTGGCTCCCAGCATTCCTAATGCTATGACCCATGGATATAGTTCCTCATGTCGTGGTAACCCCAATCATAAAAATTATTTCATTGCTACTTAATAACTGTCATTTTTGTTACCCTTATAAATCATAATATAAATATCTGATACACAGGAAATCTGATATGCTCCCCCTTTGAGGTCGTGACCCAAATGTTGAAATACAGTTTCCTAAACCATGGCCAGAATGCTTTCTTTCTTTCTTATTTTTTTTTTAAAGTGCATCTAGCATTTCTTTTTTTAATGTTATTTTTCTTGTATATTTTATGTATTTGCATTTCAAATGTTATCCCCTCCCCCCTCCTTCCCCTCCCCCTGCTTCTATGAGGATGCTCCCATTCCCCACCCACCCACCCCAACCTCAACGCGCTGGCATTACCCTACATTGGGGAAACGAGCCTTCACAGGACCAAGGGCTTCTCCTCCTATTGATGCCTGAGAAGGCCGTCCTCTGCTAAATATGTGGCCAAAGTCACGGCTCCCTCCATGTGTACTCATTGGCTGGTGGTTTAGTCCCTGGGAGCTCTGTGGGGCCTGGTTGGTTGATATTGTTGTTCTTCCTATGGGGTTCCAAACCCCTTCAGCTCCTTTAGTCCTTCTCTAACTCCTCCATTGGGGTCCCTATGCTCAGTCTGATGGTCATCTGTATCAGTAAGGCTCTGGCAGAGTCTCTCAGGAGACACCCATATCTGGTTCCTGTCAGCAAGCTTGGCATTAGCAATAGTGACTGGGTTTGATGGCTGCATATGGGATGGATCTCCAGGTGGGACAGTCTCTGGATGGCCTTTTCTTCAGTCCCTGCTCCACTCTTTGTCCATGTCTTTCCTCCTGTGAGTTCCCCCGTCTAAGAAGGACTGAAGCATCTACACTTTGGTCCTCCTTCTTCCTGAGCTTCATATGGTTTGTGGATTGTATCTTGGGTGTTCTGAGATTTTGGGTTAATATCTACTTATCAGTGAGTGCATACCATGTGTGTTCTTTTGTGACTGGGTTACCTCACTCAGGATGATATTTTCTAGTTCCATCCATTTGCCTAAGAATTTCATGAAGTCATTGTTTTTAATAGCTGAGTAGTACTCCATTGTGTAGATGTACCACATTTTCTGTATCCATTCCTCTGTTGAAGATCATCTGGGTTCTTTCCAGTTTGCCAGAATGTTTTCTTCCACATCTGTCCTCCTCCGAGAACTTCATGGATCCTTCTGAGATATAAGAAAGAAAGTCTAAAGGACTTAATATGAAATATTGCCATGACATGAAAACAAGGCAGCAGAAATTCAATCCACTTAGGAAGTGGGCTCTTGATATTCTCTTATTCTGATAGAATATAATCCTGGCATTGTTTATGATCTACCATAAATATTACCTGTTACTTCACTTTATTTAACCTGACCGCACCACAGTTTGTTAGAAAATGCTCAAATTGTCCAAGCAGTATGCTTCAATCGGTCTAAAACTAACAATCTAAATAATTATGACTAAGGAAGACATCAGCCCTCAATAATAAAGGAATGCTGGGTAATCATCCATGCTCACCACTGCATTCAAAATACTCTCTACGCAGACCAATGCACTCACAAGGTAAGAGGTTTATGACTGGGTCATCTACACACGACTGAAAGTATGACTCACCAATGCTCAGTTTTCTTGGGAAATGCCTTATAATATTTAAGATGTAAAATGTGATTACTCTTTCCTACCCTAAGGGACATTGTCTTTATGAAAACCAATTTTTAGACATTAGACTTTTCAATATTTTCCAGGCCCTTAAACCAAAGTACAATGCCAGCTGTGATATTTCATATTTATTTTTGAGACAAATATAATTTTTTTGTTAAGCATTATTCGTCTGATTCTTAAAATGCTATAAGAAAGACTATCATGTGATACTCAGGAAAATTAAAGCTATTGTTTTTCTGTCCATTGAGACACCTTAATATAGCTGTGGCTGCTGTTAGAATAAAGAAAATTGACATTTTCAAACCCTGATCTGTTTTAAACTTTTTCATTTTGTTTATAGCCAGTTGAGTCATTACAAGGAAAAAAATAACTTAAAAAGAAATCAGGGCAGTTGGTTGCTTTCGGTGACGTTTTACTTCATATCCTTTTGTAAATGAAGGTTTAACACTTTATAATCCCCTAAAAGATTTACACTTTGAAGTGCTCACTTGTAATTAGTAAGAAACACAACAACTTTTAAAGGACACCTTTAGTACTTGAAGAAACACTCCAAAGGACTGAGCTTCATGCTGAAACTGATGAGCCTGTGTGATTTTTATGCTAAGGGATTCAACCGCCTTGAGAACTGACTTACATATTTTTAAACCTTTCTATTAATGTTTTGGTACCAAAATAGTTTAGAGAATTAAAATGTTTCCTGAAGTGGTAAAAACAAAAATCTCAGCTGGGCATAAAAAGGCTCCATGGCTTAAAATTTGAAAACAAACAAACAAACAATCAATACAAAAAAAAAAAAACCATTTTAGGACATCTGACTTGGGACAAGGTAAAATACTGACCATTAACATTTCCACTTATGAGATGAATGCAAAGTGTAAATTTCAGGCTTATTAGGTCACAAGCCACTGCTGTTTGTCACACTTAGCTTCATCCTGATATCTCTTTTGTACACCCCAGATTTGTGAGTCCCGTGGGTCTCCTATCTGAGTGTTGAGTTAGCGTGTATTTGGAAAATGCTGTGCATGTTAGAGGCGGCCCCTCCGAGTGCAGATCACTGTGAACGCTCGTAACTCTGAATGACGTTCTCAGGTGTTAGAGTGCAGATTTGTATCCTCTCTCCAGGGCACTGGGGTGATGATGTCACTGCTACTCTCTAGTGGCAGAAAATTCCAGAAGAATACCGACTCTCCACACAGAGCATGTCTTCCGGCACATCCTCGTCCTGGATACATGTGGAACCGGCAGGAAGCAGGTCCTCTTCTCTTCCTTCCCTCCTTCCCTCCTTCCTCCATCCCTTCCTGGTCCCAACTCTATCTTGTGTCAAGAAGCCTCCTGGTTCTGCCTTAGCGCTCTGAGTACTTGTGGTTTTCTACGGAGATTTGCCCTTTCTGATGACGGTGTTCCTGGAAGTCATTGTGGTCTAATTTTTCACCCAACCACATTTAACTCAAATATTAATTCATTTTGCTTCCTTAACTACAACTATGTTACCTTTTAAGGAAAATACCTCTTCCTCGTGTTCATCTTGGCCAGAAACTAATTATCTGGACACTTGTCAGGGAGCAGGAAAATCTTGCCTAACGTTTTATTTTACTAAACACAAAGAAGGACGAAATTACTTCTGTTTCTTGGAAAAAACAAAGAATTTAATTACCTGATGCAGCATTCTCAAACCTTTACTTGACTTTGAGTTTAAATTGGCCTAAATTCACCCAGTTGCTGTTTGAGGGTTAGCATGGAAAATGTGAGGTCAGTTCCATCACTTTACCCAGATCGGGTGGACCACAGGAAGCACGGGCAGGTGAGGAGCTCGGGGGGTGGGGATGATGCAGAGGCTGAGAAGGGACTTGGGGGGTGGACTGGACGCACTTCTGTGGCACAGTGCTTGCCTACATGCATAAGGCAAAGAGAGGGAGGCAGAGAGACAGACAGAGACAGAGAGACAGAGAGACAGAGACAGAGACAGAGACAGAGAGACAGACAGAGAGACAGATAGAGACAGAGAGACAGACAGACAGACAGAGAGAGACAGACAGAGACAGACAGAGATAGAGACAGAGAGACAGACAGAGAGACAGATAGAGACAGAGAGACAGACAGACAGACAGAGAGAGACAGACAGAGACAGACAGAGACAGACAGAGAGACAGACAGGCCAGAGATAGAGACAGAGAGACAGACAGACAGAGAGAGACAGAGACAGAAAAAGACAGACAGATAGAGAGACAGAGACAGACAGACAGACAGAGACAGAAACTGACACAGACAGAGAGACAGAGGTATAGAGATAGAAAGATAGAGAGAAGCTAAATTAGCTCTCCATACACAGTTCTCACAAAAATACTCAAAGCATTTTGGAAAGCTACAAATAATGGGATTTCGTTCTTCCCTCACACACCAAGCTGGCAAAACACAAAGTGCCATAAATAACCCCTTCGCTATATTCGGGTTAATCAGCAGATCGCTTAAGAAAAGGCGGATAAAATTCACGGTTCCACATTGCTCCTAGCTCTAATGGCTCTCCTCACTCTGCCCTCTCTTCCAGAAATCAGGGATTTCATACAGTGAAATACATTTATTATACATTGTCTTGATTATACAATTAAAATGATGTGTGCACGCATGCATGTGCACACACACACACACCCCTGGCATACAGGGACTGCATGCTTAACTTGAAATCCCTGCCGCTATGTGACAGCCAGCCTCAAACGGTAAAAGAGCTGCCACGAAGGAAAGAATAAATACTTCCTTTTTCCTAACAGAGTCAAAACTGTGTTGTCAGGTAACAATCACCAAAGACAGGCCCCTCTGTGTAGTCAGACGTGGAATATGTATTGTTAACCGACTCGGTAATTCTTCCGTTCTGTGTGAGGCCAGGGTCTCCTTCGTGCTTATGTCAGGCATCTCCTCACCCAACAATGGGGCCCATCTCAAGTTCCTCGGAATACACATTTCTGAGTGCTTCGAAGAGGCATGGACTTGCACTTTGGAGTCGGTCCCAGTGCCGTGTCCTTGTTACGCTGAGTGGACGAATGAATCATGAGTTTCCACCTTACTTTATGTCCCCACATGCTGTGATTAATGGGGAAGCTAATCCTGGCTCTCTGTTAATCCAATTTCCCAGGATGTTTATGGACATCTCTGCTAGGACCGAGCCGTTCACTACTTCCTGCTTTCCTGGCTATCACTGCTCACACTGTGCAGGTTTCTCTCCACATTGTAAAGAGCTCAGAGAAGCGCTCCACTCGTAGACGGCGAGGCCAGAGCGAGGTCTACTGTCTGCAATCTTTGTCTCCTTGCTGTCTGATCCAGAGCCCAGTGCTGTTTGAGACCACGAAGGCCGGGATAGTTGGAACTATTCCAGGAATTATTCTATCCCAAGAAATCTCTTGTCATGGGCACAGGATTCCTAGCATAACAGGTGCATGCTATTAGTCCAAGTGCTACCTCATTTCCGGGGATCCGAACTCAGAGACTCACACTGGTACAGCAAGTACTTTACACGGTGGGCCCCACCCCATCCTCCCTCCATTACTTTTTTGTAAAATTGTCTACGAACTTGGTGGGAAGTTGTGCAAAGAAAAATAGTAACTGTAAATTAATATACATTGCGCTCAGTGGAAGAGATGACTGGGCTAGACATTTCACACTAAGGTTCTAATCTATACAAACACACACAGCCTGGAAGTGATTGGAAGAGTTTCCGCTTTATTATAGTTCTGTTTATTTTGTGTGTATTTGTACGTGGGGATGTGTTTGGTGGAGGTCAGAAGACAGCTTAAGAAATCGCTTCTTTCCTCATACTTTGCAGGTCCTGGGGACCAAAATCAGGGTCATTGGCCTTGGCAGCAAGCCCTGTTTACCCATTAAACCATCTCGCTGGCCCTGAAAGATTTTCTTACGTTTAGAACTGCAGGACTCCAGACTTTTGCCCTTCCACGGAACCATCGAATGCTTTTCTAGAAATGCCGGGTCTTTTATTACCCTGCGCTGCAACAGTATGCAGCGTTACCCACGCAGAGTTAGCAATCATAATTAACAGCTGTGCAAACTGAAAATATCAAGACAGAGTGAAAGCGAGCGCTATAAATACTCCTTTGACTCCTTTAATGCTACCGAGTACAATACCCTTCAGTACATCACCTGAGCATGGACTCTCTCGTTTGCGTGCTTCTAAAAATAGAAAAAGAACGCTCTGAACATGACTGAAGTCCACTGGGCCTGGCGGTGTTTGCCACACACTGTGAATGCCACCTTTCCTCTCAGAGTGACCCACTGACCTTCAGCTTTGCAGACACCTGGAAGCTGGACAGAAACTTGGGCTGGGAGTGAAGCCATGCTCCCTAGCTCTTGCCTGGCATGGGAGAGGCACCATGTAGGTGGCACACCTGGCACTGAGAAACAAAGCAAAACAGAACCAGGGCCTGCCTCAGATTTCCTAAAGCAGAATCCACATTTTAAACAAGGTCCCTGGGAAATCTATCTGCACAATACCTGGGAGACTCTGAGTTCAGATGACAGGTGCCGCCTACATTCTACTTATTTTCTGCCAAAGGGACAGATGATGGGGTTTGCCTAGCGTCCCAGGCTCTCCCCAGTGCCTGTGTGTCTGTCCCATGCTTTCCCCAGTGTCTGTTCATCTCCTAACATCCATTCTGAAGCCAGAGTCTTCAGAGCCTGCAACTGAACGTCACTCTTTCCATTTTCACTCATGGCCTTTGTGAACCGAGTCTACTCTTAAGGAGGCTCGCATGCGCCATTAATCTATGCACCCCACAGTGGCACTAGAGGGCTGGGTGTCCATTCACACATGTGTGTGCTGCTAATCTGCAGAGATAAGAACCTCCTCAGACATACACGATGGTATATGGAGGTTGTGGTGAATTTTATCTCCATTGCTAGGCTCACTAAAGCTTGCTACTAGGCAAACATCTCACTCAAATAGCTATCTGTTTTTATTTTAAATGTGTATGTCTTGCCTGCATGTATATCAGTGCACCATATTGTGTCTGGTGACCCCCTAAGCCAGAAAAGAGTGTTAGGTTCGATGGAGTTGGAGTTACAGATGGCTGCATGCTGCCTTGTGGGTGCCAAACCTGGGTCCTCTGGAACAGTATCCAGGGCTCTTAACCACTGAGTCATCGAGCTGCAGGCAAACCCTTTTCAGGGAAGGAAGCAGTACACCTATTGCTATTCAGACACAAGCTTGTTGCCCATCATGGATTATGGACTAGAAAGCAGAATGGCCAAGGACACCCAGGGCCTCTCCACATGTGTCTTCGTGTTCAAGTATCAGTGTCTGCTATAGATTAGCCCGTTCACTGCAATATCTGTGTCCATTGCTGAATTCCAGCACTTGGCCTTGAGGTGGCATTTGGCTCAGATTACTGGACTTCCTGACAAGATGGCTGGTCTCACTAGAGGGTCTTTCAGAGGACTCAGGCTAGGAAGTAATCAGAGAGGAGCAGGGAAAGAGGAGGAAGCTTTTATGAAAGGAGTGAGAATAATCTAATTTTCGGTAAAAAGCGATTATCAGCGAGGAGATCAGGGCGCACAGAGTGGTTGAAAGGATGAGCCTCACAACATTTTCCAAAGGCACAGTCAGCGGAGCCCCGGGGGAACGAGGAGAAAATTACGGCCGCATACAATTCTCACATTAATGTTGTTTTAAATCCAAAACCTAACACACTTTTAAACTTTTCTCTTCCGCCAACTGATCTTCATAAGGAAAGCAACTCTGTTTTCTCTATGCATCTATGAAATATTTAACAAATATTTTTAACAAGAGGAAAACTGTCATGAACCCAAAGGCCTTTCAAGAGTAAGATGCTTCAGGGCAGTTCACACCATCCCTGCCTTATAAAATTCAGAGAGCTGTCAAGGCATCTGATATTAAGCCAGTCTTTGAAGCTCGAGTATACAAAAGATCAAAACGCTGTAGGTGCAATTTGGAAGGAACGAAGGTGAGTTTGAAGAACCCACGGGACAGCCCAGCTCAGCCGCTGGGTGTCATGGGCACTCACATGCTCCCTGAGAAGACGTCTTATGATGCCAGCATTCTCGGTGTGTCCTTTTCAAATGTTCTTGTAATGATCAGGAAAGGCCCTGATTGATAGATCTAAATTTTCAGACTCAGGCATTTCGGAGAAAGGTCAGTACACCAGGGAAACAGTTCATTAACAACAGCATCTACAAATTGTCAGGAAGACCGCGGTAGGCAATTCAGGTCGCTTTGCTTCCTTTCCAGCATCTCTAGAAACAAGCACTGCTATTACGGATAAGAGCCGCAGTTAACCTCATATTGGGTAGCTGGGGGTGGGGCTGGCTCAAGAGCAAAGCGATTCCTGAGAACACACGTGGACCTGAGTTTACATGCCTGTCACTTAGATGAACAGGTGGGGGTGACAACAGGCACCTGTAACCACAGCACAGGGAAGGGAAAACAGATGGACCTCGGAGACTCACTGGCCAGCCAGTCCTACAGAAATGGAGAGCTGTGGCCCAACAATAGCTTGTCTCAAAATTAAATGGAGAGAGATATTCAATATGCTAATATCAAACTCTGGACTTCACAGGCACCTATATGTGGATATGCATATAATATAATACCAGTTTTGAACCTCAAACCACTTGAATCACAGAAGTCCTGGTGACCCAAAGGTACAATACATGGAAAATTTTTATTCAGATGAGCAAGCTGATAACAAGAAAATTACTTGCCACACATTTATCTAATGTCCCTTTAAAGCCATCATTTAAGTAGACACTATACCCATGAGAAAAGAACAGAAAAAGTAGAGTTGGTGTTTTCTTTTTTTTTTTCCCCAGACAGACATGGTCCAGCAGAGGATGAGACTGGCCAAGGTTAATGGGTGTGCACTTAGGCACTCACCAAAACCAAGTGATTCAATTACATACAGTTCGAGCTCCCCTGACTCATGCTTCTCGGGGCTCTCAATCCAGGCCTGCAGATGTCTGTTGATATTTGCCTTTCAAACATTCTGTGGAAAACACAAAGGATCCATAGAAGCAGAGACAGAAATGTAATGAATGCCCCTTCACTACATCCAGACAGAAATGTTACAAATACCCATGTACACACAGACACCATAACATAACAAATACCCACCTATTATATAGAGACGGCCATATAGCGGACATGCTACACTCCCAGCTTCTCCAGTTACCCACGCTGTGCCATTCTTCCTTCATCTACGGATCCCTTTTTGTCCGTTGTTGTGACTAGAGTCAAGTTCCAGCCACTAACTTTCTGTCTGTGCCTCATTCTTCACGACTTCATGGGTTTAATGAAAGTGTGTGCGTATTAGTTTCTGTGTCTGCCACAGAACATTCAGAACAACCTAGTAAAGGAGGAATTTATCTCGGCTCACAGTTTCAGAGGTTCAGTATGAGGTATGGTTTGGAGTCCTGTGGTGAGATGCATCATGACAGCAGCAACAATTGAAAGGGGAAGTAGAAAGCTGGAGGAAGCAGGAAGGGGTGGGACAAATATTCCTTCCCAAGATGCACTTCTCACAGTACTGGATTCATCAGTTTGGTTTTTTTGTTTGTTTGTTTTGTTTTTTGTTGTTGTTGTTTTGTTTTGTTTTTGTTTTGCTTTGTTTTTGTTCTATTTTGGTTTTGTGGTTAAATAATGATATGACTTTGTGTTTAGTGCTGTCAGGTGAAATTCACATATAGGGTTTTTTTCATTAATTAATTTGTTTATATCCTATCACAGCCCTATCTTTTTCTCCTGCCAGTCTCACACTCACAAACTACCTCCACCATAACCCTCTTAAGTCACCCTTGCATAGCACCCCACCCTGGAGTAGCAGGTGGTAGCCGATCTACGTGCATCCTCTGCCACTAAAGGCAGACGAGGAAGTCCAGGTAGGGGAAGGGGACCCAATGGCAGGCAGCAGAGTCAAAGACACCTCCCTACACCCCACCCCTGCTCCAGTTATGAGGGGCCCCACATGTAGCTCAAGCTGCAGATTTGCTACAGATGTGTGAGTGGCCTAGATCTAGACACTGCAAGCTCTTTGGTTGATGATTCAGTCTCTGTGAGTCCCACGGGCTCAGGTCAGTTGACTCTGTAGATCTTCTTGTGGTGTCCTTGACTCCTCTGGCTCTCTCAACCCTATCCCCCACTCTTCCACGAGACTCCCCGAGCTCCGCCTGGTGTTTGTCTGTGGGTCTCTGCATCTGTTCACACCAGCCGCTGGGTGAAGCCTCTCAGGAGGCAGTTATGCTAGGTTCCTGTGCGCAAGCATAGCAGAGTGTCATTAATAGCGTCAGGGCTGGCTCTCCCATGGGGTGGTGGGGCAGTCGTTTGTCGGCCATCCTCAATGTCTGATCCATCTTTATCCTTGTGCATCTTGTAGGCCAGACAAAGTTTGGATTGTAGGATTTGTTGGTAGGTTGATGCCCGGTCCCTCCACTGGAAGTCCCACCTGGCTATGGGAGGTGGCCACTTCGGTCTCCATATCCCCAGCTGCTAGGGGTCTCAGCTACGGTCACCCCCATAGACAACCAGGAGCAGAACTTTTATATCCACCAGTGGATTAATCAATTCATTAAGTCATAGCCTTCACGATGGCAATCACAACTGAATAGGGACACCAGCTGACTCCAAGCCTTCCTCAGCAAAGGATCCTGCTGGGGGACATTGCCTGTCTGAACCCTAACAGTGTGAGATACTTAGAGTAATACACAGTGAGGAAGAAAAAAACAAATCTGCCTGTCAATTATCTAGCTCTAAAGGAACGATGAAGCAAGACAAATCTGAAAGTTTCTGACAGCGTGTGTGTGTGTGTGTGTGTGTGTGTGTTTGTATGTGTTTGTGTTTGTGTGTGTGGGTTTGTGTGTGTTTGTGTGTGTGTATGTGTGTGTATGTGTATATGTGTGTGTGTGTGTGTGTGTGTGTGTGTGTTTGTGTTTGTGTTTGTGTGTGTTTGTGTGTGTGTATGTGTGTGTATGTGTATATGTGTGTGTATGTGTGTGTGTGTGTGTGTGTGTGTGTGTGTGTGTGTGTGTGTGTGGTGGTATGTGATTTGAGGTACTTCACTGTCACAGGATTGTTAAACAAGGCTTCACTGTGACAGCAAAACATTTTCCCAAGGAAGATGATTTGGTCGTATCCAGAACAGCAATTTAAGATCATTTCCTGACTGTACTTTACTTTCTCTTTTTATTTGATTTTAAAATTAATTCTTTGAGAATTTCCTTCAATCTATTTGGATCATTCACCCCAGGTCCTGAGTCCTCCCTGTTCCAGTCCCCTTCCCTACCCATCCAACCGCCTAAATTTGTGTCTTTTTTTTTTTACCCACCCACCCAGTCCAATGTGTGTGATGCCCACATCTTGTGCGTGTGTCCTTCCACAGGAGCAAGGTCAACTTTTCAAGGGCAGCATTCTTAAGAATAACTGACTTTAATCTTTACCAGATGATATTATAAAAGGAACAGAGATGCTACAATAGGATGAAATGATTTATTTTTTTTAAAGTTGCTTTTGGGCTATTTGAGGCCATCTTCAAAGTTATATGGGACCCACTACACAAATGTAATGAGCACTGCCACTTAGTATTAAGATAGCCTTACAACGAATGCAATGACAAAAATAAAACATTGCCCCAGTGCTCTTCAGTGCATCGGTAGAATAATCAATAAAACAAAGGTGGCTTTAAATTGAGTAAGATAATAAATACAAGAAGTTTAAAATAATTATGAACAATTAATGCCAACTATGGGGCTAATGCCTAAGGTAACCAAATAACACTGAATTGTCTCACAGTCTGGACTAGAGCCATGACTGCGCTGTAAGGCCCAGACAGAGCACCTTGTCCCTCCATCCCAGATAAAAGTCTTCTCATCTTTCAGAGAGGAAATTGGGGCTTAGAGTAATGAATGAGTTGGATAAGTCCAAGGTCATGAAGGGACAGGTTAGGACCAGGACACAAGTTTAAAAGCTCATCTCCTTAATTGTGAATTCCAGCACAGTTTTGGTATTTCCTGACCATGTAACCAACAAGCCAGTGAAGGAGAGGCTCACCTTAATAGGTAAAAGCCTGGGGAAGATGATATTACGTATTTAAAAGAGGGCACACTGAGCATTGACCGTTGTAAGAAAAGATAAAGGCGTGAGTCCCACGTTTAACTAAACCAGATGGTCTCACGTCTCTTCCTGTAATATGTGGGGGTCACCACGGGTCCCTCCTTTGCATCCATTCTACATATTTCCCCAAAATTTCTTTTAAAAAAACCCCTATGAACATACTGATACATAAGTGAAAATTATTTAACTTCTTAAGAGGAAGTGAGAAATAGAAAACATTATACATTCAAGGGGAAACTCTCCTCCCAGAAACTGCAGGAAAGACTGGGAAGAAAAATGTTGCCTGGTAGGTGCACCCCAGGCTGCAGGGGAGAGAGCTGAGCCCGGCCTGGTTCCCATAGTTGCTGTGAACTGTGGGTGCTCCCCTTGTCCCTTGTCAGCTTCATATTCCTCTTATATAAAACTAGCACCATTCTGAGGCTCCTAGGGTTCTTTTATTTTATTTTTTGTCTGTTTGTTTTGTTTTTCCTTCCTTTCTTCTAATTTTTATTCATTTATTTTGGTTTTTCAAGTTTGGGCTTCTCTGTCTATCCCTGGCTGTTCTGGAACTCACTCTGGCCTTGAACTCAGAGAACCGCCCAACCCTGCCTCCCAAGTACTGGGATGAAAGGTGTGTGTCCTCACTGCCTGGATTTTAAAGGTTTTATTTTAATCACTTACTTAATTTGGGAAAGTATACTATATTATCTGCCTTTTAAATGTATGTTGGCAGGTGTTAAGATGGCAGAAACACAGTGGTAAAAACACGAAACAATTTGGCATGGGAGATGCTCTCCATATTGAATTACAGTTTTTCCTCATGGAAGTCAGACCACTGTTGTACGGATTTTGAATAAAGAATGACTAACTAGAAACTGCTGTTATGAAGGTCTGAATTTTCAAAATGGCACCAGTTTTTAATACAATCCTGTTTTTTCCTATAAAAATTTTTTAACTTATTTTAAATTACATGATCATACTTTAGTGAAATGTGCTATTACAGTCAAAGCAGCAGCATCTTTTTGGCTGTCAAATGTATCCCTTACTATTCTGTATCTAACCCTGGTTTAACCTGTTGTTTACACTCTTAGTCCACAAGATCCACAACACCATTTAGGGAACCTAGGTGTTTGGGGGTCTTTGCGCTTGGGGAATGGCGGTTCAGAGTCACTTGGGGTCAGAGCTGTAGCTTTGCTCCCCACGCCCTTCATCTCAGTCTCCGCGAGATCGATGAGGTAATCACACACACACTTCCGTCCATTGCTCCCCCTGTCAATCCCCTCACTGCTTCCCTAACCAAGTTCCGTGACTCAGAGTCAAGGCCACAGAGACCGGTGACAGTAGATGAAGTAAGGGAGAGAACTTCCTGCGACTCCATCTTGTCTTTTGCTGTCTCAAGCATCCAAGGGCACACAAACAGCCTGGTCATCCAAGGAGACGTCATTAGCCTCTTAAAGGTGGCAGGTGACAAAGACAGGCAACCGGTAAGACAAGCATCTCCAAGGTGCAGGGTGACATTCCTAATGGTCAACCCCATTCCAGAACTGGCCGTCATCACTGAACATCCTCAAATAACTCAAATAAATACTGCAAATAGATACACCTATCATGAAAATCTTTCCAGTAAAAATCATCATTGCTTATGTAGAGAGTGAACAGGGTGATTTCAACCTCATATTTATAGAACACCACATCTTATGAATTTCTTTTTCTGATGGACCTTTCCCATTGTGATGGGAGAGTTGTTTTCTGTTTTTGTTTTTGTTTTTTTAATGAAAATTCTGACAATACTTTTTATCTTTGGTTTTCTTTAATAGTTAATATAAAAGTTACCTGATAGGGGACTAGGGAGCTGGCTCAGCTCAGTAAATAGAACACTTGCCATGCAAGCATGAAAGGGAATTTGGATCCCCATGTCAATTCTGGGTAGGTATGGTCACACACACACACACACACACACACACACACACACACACACACACACACCACCTCACATACAAAAAGAAAGCCATATAAGTTTTTTAGTAGAATGAACCATTGAAAGTAACAGAACCAATTTGTAATCCAAGAGGAAGCATTTACGAAAATACTTCTCATTACTTTCTGCATTAGTTACCCATCTGGATGATGTTTAAAGAAGCAACTTAAGAACGGAAGGCTTTATTTTGTCTTCAGTTCCCATCATGGTTGGGAAGCCATGGTGGCAGGATCTTCCCATGGCATCTACAGAGGAGAAACCGAGAAAGATGGACACCCAGTTCAGCTTCCTCTCTCCTTTTGATTCACCCCAGAACCCAGACCATGATTGTTATAGGGTAAACAGGTCTTCCTGGGTCACTTAACCCAACCCAGAAACTCTCTCCTAGACACTTAGAGGCATCTAGGTGACAAGAGATCCAGTCAACTTGACAATAGAACCCACCAGATTTAGAAAGACTATCATGTGCCCTTCCTAGGGAAGAAGTAAGCTAGCAATGGCCTTGGTCCTCAGGAGTTTCTGATCTTTTGGGGGAAATGCACTTAGGGAGAAGATGTCTCCGATAATTGGTAATGTATAACCTCAATGCGGAATCTTATCTTTTCGGAGAAAGGAGAAAACAAAGTTAGAGAAGACAATGTCTGAGCAGAGACTTGAAGGAAGCAGATGTTCCAGGAGGAGGAAGATGAAGGTGAGGAAGAGGAGGAGGATGAAGGTGAGGAAGAGGAGGAGGATGAAGGTGAGGAAGAGGAGGAGGATGAAGGTGAGGAAGAGGAGGAGGATGAAGGTGAGGAAGAGGAGGAGGATGAAGGTGAGGAAGAGGAGGAGGATGAAGGTGAGGAAGAGGAGGATGAAGAGGAGGAAGAGGAGGATGAAGAGGAGGAGGAGGAGGAAGAGGAGGCAGAGAGATACCAGCAGGCTTTAACAAGGTGTGTGGAGAGGTTGGGGACTGGTTGACAGCCATGGTAGCTCAAGTGTCAATGCTGAAGGCAGGTTGGGGCCCACTGCGCAGGTCAGTCTGTATGACATGAAGACAGGCATGGGTGGAGCATTCTCTGTCAGGTTCTTCCCTAGCGCTGCCGCCAGGATACAGTTCTGAGAATGTTTCTCCACATGCTAGAGGCCAGAGAAAGATGGATCCTGGGGTGTGGGTGTTCTCGGTTTGCCTGATTTCATCTTTCACCCTTTTATCTCAGACAGAGCCATTTATCTGTGACTTAAAGACCCTTTAGTGTGTTTTGCCAGCTCTCATGGTCCTGGCCACGATTCTCCCTATTGATATGAAATGCTACACATAACTCTAAGGCAGATTTTTCATTCCCCATTCTATTTCGCTGACCACTTGCTTGGCCATTCACTCCTGATCCATTGTCAGTCTCTTAGGGTTTTTCAATGGATAAAGACTGGCAGGGTGTTCACGGGACAACAGATGTCCTTATTCTGTTTCTGCACCTACTCCCCCAAAGAAAAGCAGAGTTACCCCCTTCAGGACTGTGGTGACTTTCTGGAGATGGGAGTTTGAAGTCCGACTGAAGTCTGCCTATGAACTCACGGAAGCAGAGCTGGAGTTGTGACATCGGATGGTCTTTGCCACACTGTTGTGTGCTCTGTTCATTAAGGCACCCCTTGCTCCCTGCTCTGTTTCTTTCTAAATGTGTATTTGCCAACTTCCTGTGTATTTGCTAAGCACATTCCCAGGTATTTTATCAGTGTTTTTTCACACTTAATGAGATCTCCAATCCCATTAAAATTTCTAATTGAATCCTGTTGATATATGGTAAAACTATTAATGTTTTCGTGTCCTCAGATATAACTGCTGTGGTTTTTTAATTAGTTACCTTGGGTTTTTTTCTTATTCATTAATAACCGTGAAAACTGCCAGTTCTATCTTTCCCATTGCAATGTGTATGCCTTTTAATTATATTGTCTTGTTTCCACATATCTGTACCTAGAATGAAAATAGTCTTAATTTTCCAGTCTTGGATTGGAATTGAAATCTTGCCTATATTCCATCATTGAGGCTGGTTTTTTTTTTTTGGGGGAGTTTGGATTTTTGTGCCTGAAGTAATCCGTTTACACTCCCATTTAATGACCCGTTGGCCACTGTGTCCAGACCTTCAGAGTCTCAGAACTGCCTCGCCTCTGTGGAAACACAATGCCCGGTGTGTCAGAGGGGAGCCAGCTGTTCATCTGAGTCATCCCCATTCCAGCGCCTCGTTAGCCTCCTCCGCGCCCTTCCTTGGTGGGCTTAAGGTTGATTCCATCCTTGAAGTTCAAAGGCTTCATATTCATTTCAGTAAAGAGTGGACAGGCTTGGCTTAGGAGCACCAGATAAAATAGCAGGTAATTCTTCACTATAATTTCAGACAGGTGACAAATAAAAATGATGTCCCTGATATCTATATTCTTATTTCCTTCATCTGATACACCTGGCAGGGCAGTTGCTGGTGTTGTTACTGTGTGGTAATTAGTGGGCTCTTCTGAGCTAAGTTCCTTTTCCGCTTAGGGGAACATCTTCTAGTCACTAACATGGTTCCATTATCCTCCAATAAAACCATTCCCATCTTGCTGATCTGTCTTAGTCTTTGATGTTCATGAGACAGAGGACCAGGGAAAATATGTTTTTCCTCCTATCTCTTTCTATTTTTGCTTTGTGGGAAGAGGGGGTTATTGTCTGTGGTGAATTCATTCTCGGTTCCCCTGTTGTTTCTCTCTACTCAACGTGTGCCGCCCTTTTCCTTCGGGACTTCCATCTTCAAAGTTATCCTCTGCCATATTTGTATTATTAACAATCTTCACGAAAAATTAAAATTTGGTTTCCATTTCCATTCCATTTCCAGTTCATTGGACTGTAATTTTTAAGAACCTGACTTGAATACCAGAATCCACAGAACAAATGCCAGACATGGCAGTAGGTCATATGTTTTTGTAATGCCCGTACTGTGGGGTAGGGACTGTTAGATTCCCAGGGAATTCTGGTTACATAGATGGATTGGAAACACAAGAAAATGGCATAAAAGGTTTTGCAATTTTAACCCCCAAATTATGGCTGAATGTCAATAGCTGTCTACTACCCTTATATATCAAACCTGTGTTTACGCAGAGGTGACTTTCAACATTTTTCCACATACTGTCCTGTTGAGAGATACATAGTTATTCTTGAGGTAACAGTGCAGCTTTTGAATTCTGTGGTGATACCTTAATGAAGCTTTACCTCTGTAATAAAACCTGTATCTCAGGCTCCGTGTCTGTGCTGACGCCTGTACCTCAGGCCCCTTTACTCCAGCATTGCTTTGAAGTTGCTCACACGCCAATGGTTAAATTGTTCTTCAGACCTGTCTCCTGTATCGCTGGTACAGATTTTACCAAATATCCCCTCATCTTTACTCCCCTTCTGTTTATTATCAAAAAGCAACTGCAGAGTTACGTGGAATATTCTTATTTCGAATACATTGTTTACTTTCACAGCAAACGCCAACACTTGCACTTTCCTTCCACTCCCCAGCAGCTGCAGGGTGGATTTCTTTTGGTGCTTTCCTTTCTTGTCAGATAGTATCAGGAGACTGAGACCACGTACGGGCTCTACCCTAGAGTGAGCAGGAAGGCAGTAACGGTTCTGATTCTTGGAAAAGGGCAAGTTATGCCATCCTCACAGCCATCTGGTAATCCACCTGAGCGTCGAGCCCCATTCACAGATGGCTTGTGAAAGGTTTCACTTACAAAGATTTTTTTCCCCTTGCTGTTATGCTTTTAAAAGACACAGATCTACCTAACCAACCAATAATTTTTGGAGCTTTGCCAAAGTGACCAACTATCACCCATCGTTCCAAGCAACTAGAACTTCAGCTGAGGGAATGCACTCGGAAGGTTGACATTTGGATGGATGGTGGGGGCAGAGACTCGGCTGTAGAACGGTTCAGCACATCCTGTTTGTCGTAGTTTGGTAAAACTAACTGAATGAACACAGGAGTAATGTGTTCACAAGAATTGGTCATTTTCCAAGATGCGAATGCTTCACTCCTTCTTTAAAAGGGGAACAAGAATACCCTTGGGAGGGGATAGGGAGGCAAAGTTTAGAACAGAGGCAGAAGGAACACCCATTCAGAGCCTGCCCCACATGTGGCCTATACATATACAGCCACCAAAGTAGATAAGATGGATGAAGCAAAGAAGTGCAGGCCGACAGGAACTGGATGTATATCTCTCCTGAGAGACACAGCCAGAATATGGCAAATACAGAGGCGAATGCCAGCAGCAAACCACTGAACTGAGAATAGGACCCCCGTTGAAGGAATCAGAGAAAGAACTGGAAGAGCTTGAAGGGGTTCGAGACCCCATATGAACAACAATCCCAACCAACCAGAGCTTCCAGGGACTAAGCCACTACCCAAAGACTATACATGGACTGACCCTGGACTCTGACCTCATAGGTAGCAATGAATAGCCTAGTAAGAGCACCAGTGGAAGGGGAAGCCCGTGGTCCTGCCAAGACTGAACCCCCAGTGAATATGATTGCTGGGGGGAGGGCGGTAATGGGGGGAGGATGGGGAGGGGAACACCCATATAGAAGGGGAGGGGAGGGGTCAGTAATAGAAGGGTACTTTCATTACCTTTCAAATCACTTTGAAAAGGTTTGAAAATTATTCATACATGGATTTTTAAACAGAAACCCCAGCATCTGATGTTGATATCTCTGTCCAGGTTGTTGGTCAGGGAGATCCTAGGTGTTCTTAAAAAAACAAAAACAAAAACAAAAAAACAAAAAACAAAAAAGCAAAAAACAAAAAACAAAAAAAAACAAAAAAACCTCACAGGCTCTTGCCACTCCTTTAGATTGTGCACTAGAACGTGACAGGACTCTATTGCTGACAATTACATGGCTTCACGTCACAGAGCAACTAGCCAAGACCTGAGGTGAAGCTCTCTCCCTGCTGGAGAGATTTTAGAGTCCCAGAAGATGCTGAGCAGGATAACAGGAAGAAAACAAAAATAGTCTCACCCAGAAGTGAACCCTAAGGACTGTAGTGTGAGCTGCCGCTCAAGCTGTGCCTGCCAGTGTGGTATCGGCACTGCCGTTCCGGGTGTAAACAACTGCTCCACCTCCGGGAGCTCATCACCGGTTCTGTAAACTGTGTCCAAAGCCCATGTCTAGTGGCAGGGGTGGTGGTGGGTACCTTGAATCCCAGCATTCAGGAGAATCTCCGTGAGTTCAAAACCAAAATGGTTTAGCTAGGAAAACCTCCTCTCAAAAACAAATAGACACAAACAAACAAAAAAAGCCAACAAAAGCAAGGAAATGTCTCTGGGGGAGATCATCCAGGCTGGTGGACTTTTACACTGTTCATTAGCTAAGTTATCCTAGTACCTAATTGCCTCTAAGTGCTCGTAGGCAAGCATTTCTGTCAGTCTTAGTCAGAGAAAGGCCTTTTCCTAGTGAAACGCCTTTTTCTACTATAAAGAGCTTTGGATGCTCCAGGAGCTGAGAATGAGCAAAGTTTGAGTATTCAACTCTAAAACAGAACATTTATCCCACCCCCATCTAAGGCTCAAAGAATATTGAAGAAGAGAGGCCAGGAAGAATCTAAGGGAGAAGGGGCACAAAATACCATCTTCTGGGTATGAAATACCATTGCTGTCATGGCTGCCCTGGGTCTGCACAAGACTGGACACATTAGTGACTGGTTTTGGATGGGGCAGGGGTTCATGGCACCATATGCTTTCCTGGTAAACTATCAGCTTCTAACGGCTCCTGGTGGACGGGGGAGTAATTTGCTTCAGTTGTGAGCCCAGCAATAAGCCCACCAGGCTCCAGTCGAGAGTTTGAAACTCTTGGTCACTCAGACACCTCTAATTGAACTCTGCGGGAGATGAAAAAGGACATGAATTTAGCCAAGGGTTTTGTAGGGATGAAGGCTGATGGGGAGGAAGGCAGATAACAGAGGCTTGGGTCAACCACCACCAGAACGTAGTAAAGGTCGGTGTGAAATTGCCAAATAAAAAATGTAACTGATAAAAGAGACAGGACTTGCCTTTGGGGAGGAGAGTTTAGACTGTTTTTCCTCTATTTTAAAAACAAAGGCAGAGAAGCAGTGTGAAACATTTGTGTAGCTGGGCTGACACGACACACACCACTCATGAAATCTGCATGGTTAACGTTTTGCCAACCTTTCAAAAAGATAGTGTTTATTAATGTCAACACGGGCGCTCCACGCATGGCAGGGAGTAAGAATCTGCTGTTCTTTTGGCGTTTGCAACAATGTTGTCTGTGGTTGCTTAGGAGATGAATTAGCAGCCCAGCTCTCCTCCCCGTTTCTCCCCATAAGGCCATTTGTGCACAATTTCCTTCCCTTTTCTAATTGGTCCCACTTATATGTTATTACTGTTCCCCTCTTTCTAGGCTCGGAATTTTTGAGATTGATTTAAAGGGTATTTAAAGGTGGGGGAAAAACAAGGCACCCCCCCAGATACAAAACAAACAACCCAGTCACACTCCCTTGAGAAAGACAATTCAGGACCACTGAGAGCAAATCATCTGTTTCTCCAAATCCTTGTCTGTGGAGCTCCGATTTTTAGTTGCTGTGACCTTACCAACATTAGACCACCCCTGAGCTGTTGGCTCAGACGGTGCTATCTGGACCAGGTGTCTATAAACACAAGGCACATTGGCTGTGATTTTTGGACCACATCTGGAGATTTACCAAGCCCCACCCCTAACCCTGCATCTATTGTGGACCAATTCTTTCATCAAAAAATAAATTAATGTAAACTTAAGTTAAGGCGGACCCACAGAATAAAGGCCTCCGTCGGCATGGCCATGTGGTGTTCATTATTTATCACTCAAAAGACCGAGATACAGAGTTCGAAGCCACCTCAGGCTACATGGAGAGATTCTGTCAAAAATAAAAACCCCACAAGGCCTAAACTGACTTTTATCTCATAAAAGCAGATGCAACTTGTTCTGAAAAGTCTGTCACAAAATATTAGCCTCTGATTGGCTCTCTTGCAACTTAGGAAGCCATGGACACTCTGTGCCCTGTGTATTCATTCCCCTGTGTATGTCCCCTGTGTATTCCTGTCCTGAATCCTAATGCCCAATACTACAGTGCCGGAAGCGGGACTTTTAAGATGATATTAGGTGAGGAAACACGGTTCATCACGGATAGTGTTCACTCTCTTTCTCTCTCTCTCTCTCTCTCTCTCTCTCTCTCTCTCTCTCTCTCTCTCTCACACACACACACACACACACACACACACACAAGATCTCTGTCACACACATGCACATACATGCATATGCACACGCACATGTGTGTGCCCTTGCTTGAGCTTATGGGTGTGCATATGTGTGTGTGTCTATGCATGTGTATGTGTGGGTGACAGAGATCCAGTGTGTTTGTGTGTGCATGCTTGCTTGTGTATGTGTGTGTGTGCATGTGCATGTGTATGTATGTGTGTGTATGTGAGAGAGAGATCCTGTGTGTGTATGTGTGTGTGTGCATGCTTGCTTGTGTGTGTGTGAATGTGCATATAAGTGTGCATGTGTATGTATGTGAGAGAGATCCTGTGCGTGTGTGTGTGTGTGTGTGTGTGTGTGTGTGTGTGTGTGATGTATGTGGTGTGCACGTGTATGTGTGCCTTCACTGGCTTGCATGTGCTCATGTGGAGGCCAGAGATCAAAATCAAATCTTTCCTTCAGTCACTCTACAACTTACCTTCTGAGACCATGTCTGACTGGGCCTGTAACTTGCCATTTCAGATAGACAGTGCAGCCTGAGAGCACTTGAGATTTTCCTGTTCCACTCCCATCCACGTCCACCTTTGTGCTGGGGACACAGGCACTTTACTATGATTGGTTTGTATGTACGTGCCGGAGGTCCAAACTCAGGTCCTCACACTTGTGTAGCTATCGATTTACCCCGACTCCTCCCCCCAGCCGCAGATGCAGGCTTTCTAAGAGTCCCCAGTGAGACACTTCCCCTCCCTCCTCTGTGAGCACAAGAGAGAATGAGGAGTGTCCTGAACCAGGAAGTAACCCCACCCCACCTTGAACCCGATGCCTTTCATTAACTTCTCCTGAAAAGACACGGGCAAATGTCTATTCTCCTGAGAGGTCTACAACGGAAGAAAGGAATATGAAGCCGCAGCCTGTTTGGTGAACCAGTGAGCTTGTTAGACTTCCTTACAGAAGCATGGATGACCCCAGAGCAGCTACATCACCAAGGAGTCCCACCCAGCACGGATGAAAACTTCCTCTAAAAGATGGACGTGCCCCATCTCTGTTACCCTTCCGCCAAGTCTGTGCCCCAGTGTTTCTGAGACCACGCACAGCTGGTGTATAGTTAATTACCACTGGGAAGGGGGCTGGCGTTGCTAGACTCTTGGGTGATGGTTTAATGGCCCTTCACACTCCTCCTCCTTCCCGAGGGTCTCCAGAGGATTGCCTCAGCTGCTCTGACAAAGGTGGTAATGCCTACTCTGCCGGACCTCAGTCTTACACTGTCAGCCTCCTTAACTCATTCTTTGGCCGTCAGTTACAGTGTCTGGTATGAGTTATGGCAGAGGAAGTTCAATAGTTTTCACACTGGCATTACCCCTCGGGCACCGGTTTAAAGGCTCCCTCCAAATTCACATTGGCATTCTTGTCCATTGCCACTGTATTACGATGGTTACATCACGAGGATTCAGTCGTTAGGAGTGGATGAATGGTTTGCATAGGGCTGGGTTAGCTGTCTTGGGAGTAGGGTGGGTCTAGATCTACTCCCACATGGGCATTGGGATCATCTCTTGATCTTCTGTCCTGCTATAACGGAGTGGAAGACACTTGCTGATACACCTGCTCAGCCTTGGGCTCCCCCGTCCCAGGACCATGAGAAAAATAAATGTGATCGTCTATAATGTGTATCATCTGCAGGATTCACTTTTCACAGCACAGAGGGAACCAATAAGGGGGGAAAACCAAAAAGAGCGGGACCATTCACCTCAGCACAACCGCTATAACTAGCAAGCACCAGAAAGTCTGAAGTTCGCCCACCGTAGAATGCAAAACAGTTGTGTACAATGAGCAAAAGGGGAGAAGACGTCAGTGGGTCTTCTCCCCACATTAATTAAGAAAGATTACAAAACAACGCGATCCCTTTTTTTGTTAATAATAATAGTATGTGGTCACCTCTGGGTAATGGGGTTAGGAGACTTTCCTATGTTTCTGCCATAATCTCTCTATCGTAATTTTGTGCCGTGATTATGTGCTCTTCTTATTAAAAATTCTGAGGCCATGAAATAGATTAACGTTTTCATGGTATTTAGCCAATAATTTTGTATTTCAACCCAGAATGTATCAGTGAATCCACATAGTATTTCGATGATGACCAAAAGTGATGTTGGTGGTCTTAGAACCTAGAACAAGCTCACCAAGAGCTCCTTACATTAAGGAAACTGAAAGAGCAAATTACTTGGTTATTTTTAATGTGTTTGGTTTTTAGACTTTTTGGGTTGAATACGATCAAACTCATGAGGACTAACCTAATATTAAAATTAATTCTATGTAGGCACGATCTGTGGGCCACCTTGGCAGTAATAGTGTGTGCTTGTCACGGACTGATCACCATTGGATTTGGTTATCTCTGGTTAGAAAAAGAAATATCCCACCCAAATTAACCAGTGCAAACCTGCATGAGCTTGTTTCTACAGATTTCTGCTTCCTTTCACATTGTGAGTTTCCACCTAGAAATTAACCCTGATTTCTGCAAGCCGGGCCTCAGGCACATGTGCAGAAAGACTCTGGCACATATTAGAACAGGAGGACAGAACCAGCTCGAAAGGAACATGTTAGCCGAATCCAAATGAGATGAACTTAGGCTGACAGGAAAGCCTCCCTGAAATGTATTGTAAAGTGAATTGCAGCCTGCTAAGAAGAACCTGGACATATGGGTTTAATAAGCAGTGAGTCACCTGGGTGTCCTAATGTCTCATTCTAATGCCTTACTTAGAAGGCATTGGTCAACCTAGAAAAGCAACTAAGAGAAGGTTGCTTCAGTGTGAAATAAAATCAGTACTACATCTTTTCAATTGTTAGGGTTGGTGTGTGCTTTGTTTTAATTAATGTGTGTGTATGTGTGTGTGTCTGTGTGTGTGTGTGTGTGTGTGTGTGTGTGTGTGTGCTACATGTGCACGTGTGTGTGGATTCACACACTTGTGGAGCCCAGAGGCCAGCATCTTTTGTCCTCCTCTGTAGTTCTCTACCTTAGTTTCCAAGGCAGGGTCATCCCCTGAAATGTGTTATCCCACACTTAGCTAGACTCTGGCCAGGAAACCTCTGGGGTCCTCCCATCTCTACCCCCGAGGGCTGGAACTGCATTTGTGTGCTGGCTGCTGCTCCTGGGCCACTGGTGGAGGTTTGAGCTTAGCTCCCCACACTTGTACAGTCAGTACGTCTGTATTCCAGATACTCCCTGAGGGTTCAACTTTACTGATATCCTGACGTCTCTGTGACAAGTCTCACAGCTGGAGAATGGAGACTTATCAGAAGAAGCAGAATCACAAGATGTCTCTCAAAATCTCAAAGTCTTTTATTTTCTTCCTAACGCCTTGCTGTTCTTTGTCCTGATGGGAGACAAAGAGACCCTCCCAATGTAAACAGGGCAACATGTCCCATGTCAGAGGCGGCAACAGGAGGGTCATTCTACTCCCTCCTGACTAACTCAGGCCAGGAAAGGAAAGCATCAAACCGACACTGATGGACACCGAGATCAATCCCAATGTGCACAGGGGGTATGGGAGGGACACGCACACTATTCTCAGCTTGGAGCTAACAGGATGTTACCTGCAAGTGGGGAAAAAAGTCAAGCAAGTGGCACCCACCAAAACTCCGTGTTACTCATGCTTGGGATAATTAACACACATGACCTGAATGCTCTGTCCTGCCTCTTGGCACCCTGTCAGTTCACCCACCTTGCTGTGACTCCCTTTGTATTTTGCCCTCTGATGCCTCCTGCCAGCGCGTGAGTCATCCAGTTTCAGCCTGAGGCAGCCTGACAGAACAGGGATCCAGTTAGAGCATCAGCTTGTGGGGTGGTCGGAAGTCATCCATGCAAACCTGTTATGACAAGTGAAACCAAGAAACAGACAAAAGGCCTTGATTCTGTCTTTGTGGATGAGTTTCAAGAGAGAAAGACACGGAAGTATAAATGTCACGAGAGACTGCTCTCAAGGTGCACTTAAGTAAGTCTGGGAGGAAAAATCACCACGGCTGTTGTAGTAGCTCGATTCCAGCCTGTTTGCAGAGAATAGAAAGACGAAATGTGAGAGAAACCAACTCAACAGGGATCTGCTACCTTGGTTTCGATGCTGCTCACTAGAATGAAGAGTTTAACCCTCTGCTGACCTCAGGGAGCCAAGGAGAGACTTCTCCTCCCTGCTCCCTGAGCCCCAGACAGAAACTCAGACTGGGAAGGAGAAAACACACATCTGCAGAAGGACTGGACTTAAAGACAATTAATTCCTGTGCCAGTCAGTAGGAGGCACACATGGGGGACTTCCAGATGCACCCTGGCTCTCTGCCTGTTTTATTTTCATTTCTGCACTGTGATAAATTACCTGGACCAAAAGCGGTTTAAGGGAGGAAGGTATATTTCAGTTTACAATTCTAGGTTACAGCCCAGCACTTTTGGGAAGTCATAGTAGGAACCCAAGCAGCTAGTCCTGACACATCAACATGGGAGAGAAAGGAAGGCCTCATACTGCGTGCATGCTTTCAGTGAGCCTCCCACACTCTTACACAGCTAGGAACCCTCCCCTCCGGCAACAGTGCCACCCACAGTGAGCTTGGCCTTCCTGCCATTCAGTAATCAGGACAATCCTTCACAGACACAACCTCACATCTAAGGGACAACCATAGGTTCCTAGTATTGCTGGTTCATTTATTATTCTCCATAGAACGAAAGGTTCCAAATCTTACGTCATGTTCAGTGCAAAGATTGTCTTTTCTGAGAATAATCTTGGATTTCAGGTCTGTCTTACAGGAAAATGTGTATTTTGATTTGAAATGAAATTCTAACCAAGCTGCCTGTCAGACGCAAGTGAAAATTGCCCCTTGTCATAGAGACATGGTGATTTCAGTTTTCATGCTTTTCAAATTGTTTTTACTTGATGTGACTGTGACAACAGAGGAACAAGTTGGCAGCCATGTTATGACAAAAAAAAAAAAAAAGACTACTTAGAAACACAGGCTGCACGATTTGTTTAGCTTCTAAACTATTAAAATGTGGTCTGGGAGGTGGTTCAGTCAGTAGGGGGTCAGGCAGGTATGAGAATCTGAGATCAGACCCCAGCACCCACCAAAGAAACTGTGTCAGCCTGTCTCTATGGCCAGGGTTGGAGGAGGAGAGACATGAAGGTCCCTTGCAGCCCACCGGCCATCCGGTCTAGCAATCTGCCAAACCCAAGTTTAGCCAGCAATCTTGTCTTAGACGATAAGGTGGGGTGCTGGAAAGGTGGCTCAGAGGCTGGGAGGACCTGAGTTTGGGTCCCAGAATCCACATGGAGCAGAGCACAGTCACCTGTAACTCCACTTCCAGGAAACCCAACACCCTCTCCTTCCCACAGCCTGGTACTCTGTTCTCATGAGCACGTATGCATATACAGGGGTAGTTACAGAAGTCATAATAACTTTGAAAATAATGTGGAATGACTTGGAATACCTTCAACTTCAACCTCTGACACACACACACACACACACACACACACACACACACACTGTGACATCAAATATTATGTATATATGCACATTCCTTGTCTAGCAGACCCCAACGCAATTGCAGCCTATTTTCTAATTTTAATTTAAGGGATTTTTTGTGGTACTTATGATCAAATTCAGGGTCTCACATACAGGCGAGTACTCTGCCAGGGAGCTATTCCAACAGAGCCAATTATAGTGTACATTTTAGAGTCAATTTTTGTCTTGCTAAGCCTTATGATATCTCGTTCAAATGCACCTAGCGGTTCAGTTTTGCGTTCTTCTCCAGCACCTATTCCCTAATTGGCAAAGGGAAGTTGTTACACGGGAAGGGTGGCAGGAGTAGAAAACTGTGTTGACCACCTTCTAAAAAGGTGCACACAATAGGTACTTATAAAGTAACTTGTAAAAGAGGTACACACAGTAGGTACTCATCAAATACTTGTTGCAAGGTGTGGGGCAAGTAGAGCCTCTGTACACCATTGGGGGCGGAAAGGAAATGAGTGGAGACATGGAACAGGGCAGAGTCAACTCAAGAAAGTGACTCTAGAGGCACTGTGGGGTTTAGAACACTCTCTTCTGGATTTATACCCGGAGAAAATAAAAAGGGGAGATATCTGAACTACCATTCAATCCCAACGTTACTCACAACAGCCATGGCATGGAGTGATCAGGGTGTTTGTTGATGAACCAATGTCTAAGTTTTAAGTTACATACATATACAGAGTGGGGCAGGGATATAGTTCAGCCTTAAAGAAGAAAATGCTTCCTTTATCTCACAGCATGAGCTTGAACTCTCCACCCTCCAGCCTCCACCCCCCAGGTATACTGAAGACAGGCCTGCAGTGCCATACCCTGTCAGTTAGTCTTTCTCTCCATACAGCGCTTAGACCAACCATGCTTTAAGTGTTTATTTACGTATAAAACTTAAGTCTTTGTGTGGTGGCTCAGGGCAGTAATCTCAAACTTCTGGGGGCTGAGACAGGGGGCTGGTGTGAATTTGAGGTCATCTTGGGCTACATAGTGAGCTCTAGTCATCGTGGGCTACAAAGTAAGACCAGACCTCTACAAATACCCTATGACTTCCACCCACCCTGATTTGTTACTGATCACTCAGTTTATATTTTTATATTGTGTAGCCATTATTGTATTTTATAGTCACAGTAGCTTCTAATGCTATTCAACTTTCATATTGGACCAGACAGGGATGTGTTCCCTAGCAGGAGAATGTTAGAGCATTCTGTATAATCTTCTGTCTGTGTGGTTACGTTTCTCAGCAAGGCTTGTACTTCATGTGCGTTTGTTCTGTGAGCTCATGTGGCAGGCCAACAAGGTGATGAATTTCTTTACCTTTTATTTGCCAATGAAAGTCTGCTTGCTTTTAATTTTGAAAGCCAATGCTGTCATCTAGAGTGTTTATTTATTTATGTAATTATATAATCCTCACTCCCATTTTATCCTAATACCCTCTATGCCTCTCCTTACTCTTTCTTGAATTCATGGCTTCTTTCTTTTTAACTCTAATATCTCTATATCTCTATATCTGTATGATTTATATCATCTATATTATCTATATCATGCCTATTGTTACTATCAGTGTTCAGGGCTTGTTAAACAGCCATATTGCTGATACATCCATAACATAAAACCTGCATGCAAGGATCAAGGAACATCTCGGGCAGTGGAAAAATTGTAGGAATCTTCAGAGGACCAGGAAATCTGCTGTGAGATCGTGTCCCCTAGCAATGACAGGGAAGTGTCACCTATGATACCTCAACAATACGGTGACATAGAGTACGCTTGATTGACAGGCTTTGCATTTGCCACGCTGTGCTATGACATCCTGATTTGTTCTGCCTGCAAAGCATCGACCAAAGAGTGTTCTAGAGGTCCTCTGGAAGACACTATTGTATATGGTCACATTTTCCTTGCTGCTATGAAATTTTGTGTGGATTGACAATTGGATTGTAAGGCTCCTGAGTGTTCTTTAACTTAATCTTATTTAGAACTCTAAGGCTTCCTGAATTTCTGCCTCCAGATACAGATCATTTTCAACCATTGTTTCTTTGAATAAGTTTTCTGCTCTTTTAACTTTCTTTTTATTGCAGTGTGTACACAAGCCACCCAGTCCAGTTGCATATTAGAAGCCCCTGCAGATTATGCCACTTTTCTAACATTTTTTTAAATCTGTTTATTCCTTCCTATGGCTTGGCTTTGGGTTTGTAGATCTTACTTTCAAGTAACCTAAAATGCTTCTGAACACCTCCAGTTGAGTTATTTGTAATTATGTAAGACACATCTGATCTGATTCCCTGGACAAAATATTTTTTTTAACCTCATGCGAGTTCCCACTTCTTTCACATACTTTTTCTTTTGACCTTTTTGAACATAAATTTTTCAAAACTCAGTTTGAATTCTCTGTCAGGTAGTTCACTTACTTCCAGGGTCGGTTCCGATCTAGAAACTCTATTTTGAACATTCTTGTCCAGGCTAACGCCTCAAGAAAAACCAGAATTTTTAATGTACGCTCTAGTCTTTTAAAAGTATCATCTTTGTTCCTTCCCAAGCACATGGAAGTCTAGGGGTTTGGGTTCAAGAACATCTCAAGTTTTCATGTGGGTATTAAAGGTCTTTTTTTTTCTACTTACTGGGATGAAGGAATTTCTTATCCAGTTTCAAATCACTAACGAAAGGAAGTTGGTCTTTGAGTTACTCGTTGAGTTTTTGTAACTTTGAGAGGAAAAAGATCTGTCAGTCTGCTTATGTCAGGTCTCCTAATTATTCCCAGCTTCCTTGGAACATAGTTTTTCTGTATTTATTATACATATGCCTCTTGTTAATGGGTTTAAATATACACTTGGCATGAAAAGGGCATAGAAAACAAGGTGCGGGGTCAAAGGTTTATACAGATTGGCAAACTAGCGTCATGCCTTGATTTCAGAAGTCTAAAGGACTTGCTTCCCCACCGTGGCAGTTTCCAAGATAAGAGCAATGTGTTTGTGACTAGTGCTGTCCCGTT
Organism: Rattus norvegicus; assembly: GCF_021556685.1. Taxonomy (NCBI): domain Eukaryota; kingdom Metazoa; phylum Chordata; class Mammalia; order Rodentia; family Muridae; genus Rattus; species Rattus norvegicus. The sequence continues at coordinate 172,352,993 of NC_141537.1, forward strand.
CTCTCCAAACTTCTCAGCCTTACATGTGTGTTTCTTACACGTGGCCAAAACCCATGACCAGCTAAGAAGATTTTGCACTGGATTATCTGCAAATTACCCTGTCCACTCAGTCACCCACTTTCTCCATGAAAACACTTTTGAACTACTGGTAAGTTTTGCTTAGATCAGCTGGAGTCTAGATGATGGCTGGGTCTCATCATGTTGGCTCGGATAAGAGTGTTCAAAAAGAAACAAAGAAACAAAAAAGATAAAAGTAAGTCAAGATATGTAAATTACCTGGATCTAAAGGACTTATGCCTACAGTATATGAACTTAAAACTTTGAAAACGAAGGCCTTACTACTCAATTATGTTCTCCGCCCAGCAGTGACCCACCCTCAGAGTGCTTTCCAAAAGCCTAGAGTCTCAGGTTCCTTTCTAAGCTTATGTGACTTTTAAGTGACCAAAGTCCTAGTCTAATGATTAGTATACAGTTAGGCATTTTTTTCTCCGATAATATAATTTCAATCACATTTATGTCCAGATACAGCGATAAAACGCCTACTGTCTTGTATTTATTTCTTCATTGTCTAAAATTGCCAAATGCTGAAGTTGGTTTTCATCACCTCTTAGAAAATCGTCACCTTTTTGCAAAAACAGCCTTAATTCCCACCATTGACCCAACCATCCGATTTCTTTAGTGACTCTTGAGAATGAACAGAAAACCTGCCTAAGTAAACTCTGTCTCCTGAGGCGAAAAGGAAAAACCAAAGAGCTTTGACAAGTTTAAGAACTCAGAACATTATAGTATAAACTTCATCGCTTGAATTCGAGAATACATTAAAGAATTATTCTCCTCTTATGCTTCCCCTTTAATAAAAATGGTCCTTCTCCTGGGCCTTGGGCTTCCTTGCTTACTGACCTCAGGGTCCTACTTATCCCAATCCAAGCCACACAGCCCCACTCAGGCCCTCATTCTCAGAGAGGTGCCCACGCTCATGTTCTCCATGCATAGAGCATTAACACCATGGAGGACCTCCCTGACGTCTAAGCATGACTTGCCAGGTCCTGCTTCCTCCAAGAGCGTTGATGCATTCATTCTCTGCCCCCAGGATACCCTGTATCTGGAGTGCCCAGCACCACACTCTACCTGGTTGATCCATCTCAACCATTCAGTTCACCGCTGCTACTAAAGCATCATTTCTACCATAGCACTTTGTCCTAATAATGCTGACTGTGACAGTTACTATGTCTTTAGAATTAATTTCTGAGTGGCAGGATATTTTTTTTGGCCTCACAAATATGCTCTTGTATTGAGCATGAAGGAAGGATGTAAAGTTACTGCTTGAATTTGTATTTGAGTTTCTGTTGTCCACTTCTTAGTCATTGCTATAATAATAATAATAATAATAATAATAATAATAATAACAATTTCTAAACATTGCTCCAAGAGAGAGGCACGACTCACCTGAAGCACATAAAGCAATGCTTGGGGCGTATTATCTACTTAGCATATGCCAACTATTATTGTTGTTATTAATTTCTCATTTTCATTACAGCAGTCACTTTGGGCTTAAATAATAATTACCTGATGAGTAAAAATCTCTCACAGTTTGAGAGCTAAATGGATTGCACCCAAGTAGACCCATTAATCAACTACGCTAATGCGTCATGTAAATGGTATTTCAGATTCCCGACAGAAGAATTACCCTGTTATGCACTAAGTATGTGTAATTATTCCTATTACCTATCGCAAATTATGCACAACCATGTTTGGAAAATGTCCTATATTGTTCTACACTATTAGTAAATTAGGTGAGCAAGTAGTCTATGATTTGCTTCCTAAAAGCTTAAGCTAATAGAAAAAAACTTAGAAGAAGTGACCGAAGAAAACAGACCCCGATAGTTAGCGTCTGAAAGGAAATCTGGCGTGTATCCCTTAAAGCTTAAAAATGACCCATGTGCTCAGCATTACTAAATTCATAGCTCTGCAGACTTATTAAATGAAAACCGTTCTCCCATCCAACATCTGACTCTCCCTACACAAGCCTACTTGTCAAGTGAATGTGGATGGCCATTTCATGGGCAGGTGGAGGAAGAGATGTCTTATGGTTTCCATAGCAACAGATGACTTATTAATGACTTATCTGTGTGTTGCTAAGAACTTCTGAAAGTCAGAAACAAATTTTAGCCTAGGTATGGAGGAGAGGAGGAGACTCGACAGCCAGAAAGGAGACAAGTGAGTTGTACCCACTGCTCAGCTTGCCTTGTATCTGCCCAATAGTGACGGAGAGAGACTAATTAGTAACACGAGTAAAGTATAGCAATGCAGGAAGGAAACATCAGCTTTTAGTTTCCATCGATCTCCCACCCTTATTCTTAACTTGGAAGCTTTTCTGTCATGTCTCACTTACCGTCTGAACTTCATTTTCCTTGGAAAATGTACGTCATTTTGTACTTCATTCTCGTGGGCCTCATCTCCTCTCCATTTACTTCCATTTCTCCCTGTCTTATTGTCTCCCTTACTTGGGCCAGTATTTCTTCTTTAAAACCTCTATCTATAATGATTAGGGTTTTAGCTTAGCAAAATAGAAACAGAGATCAATCGATCAGAACTCTGAGACACCAGGATGAGCTGTAGTCACAGTAAGGATCTGTGGGTCAGGGCTCAGTGAATATACAGAGAGAGATTTAACGTTGCAAACATTTACTAAAGTCCTAAGAGCAAACCAACATCGTGCTAGACAACGAGATGGATTTTATGCCTATGAGGCTAAAGTCTACCAGGAAACATAGAGAGCTAAATGGACACAGAGTTGACAGGAGAAAGGCATAGAGAGAGGAAATGGGAGACACAGAAAGAGGAAATAGAGATCCGGTGCTTAAGAAAGGAAAACCCAACATGGATGTTTCAAGCTAATTTTCAGGGTGTCCGAGATAGGAAAGGCAGGTCTCAGAAGTTCCAGCACATTGGCATTGGTTTCAAATCATGACTTGCCCTCAGCTGTCTGTGAAAATTGCTCATGCTGTGACTTTATTATGAATGGATAAAGCATCATAAATGGAAATGTCTTTCCCTGAATGCCATAGATTGTCATACGTTGGCCTAGTGTACTTGTGTCCGGTCATCAAGAGCAACTGTCTTTATAAACGAGGATGTGTGTAAAGAGGCTGCAACATCTCTGAATAATCCTACAGACTAGCTCACCGCTGCCACGAACTTCATTACCGTAAAAACTATCTAATAATTAATTTACTTTTGACAATTGTTGACTACTTAATACTGAATAATCACTTATTAAATATTACATATTACTTATTAGATACTAATTAAATATTACTCATTGAAATGATCAACTGATTTAAAAATTATTTCTGCGATAATGCAAAATTCCTATTTTGTTTCCACTTTTAAAAAGACACAATAATGAAGACAGGGAAATATTTACCAGTGAAATGGCAGCTAGCAAGTTCAACATGTCACGTAAACGTCATGACATGTCCCGACACCCAGCGTGAGAGGCTCCTTTATGTACATGTGCAACTTCCTGAAGAATGGAGCCTTTCACGGAGCACAGTAGGCTGTGGACTGTCTTTCTACAGCTGTTCTCAAAGACAAGGGTATTTTTGAGCTTCGTTTACAAAACATAAATATCATATTGTTGTTTCCA
>NC_141537.1:172361641-172494141 GCF_021556685.1 Rattus norvegicus
TGCAATTTACTGCCTATGAATATTCAGGGATGTCTAAGGATGTCTGAACTTCATTTTTGTGATGTCTAAAATAAGGAGGTCTTATAATTCATGGAGTGTATGTGTGTGAGTGTATGTATGTTTGTGTGGGTGGGGTGGGTGGATGTCGTGTGTGCATGTGTGTGTGTGTGTGTATGTGAGTGAGTGTGTGTGTGCGGTGTGTGTGTGTGTGAGTGTATGTGTGTTTGTGTGGGTGGGGTGTGTGTGTGGTGTGTGTGTATGTGAGTGAGTGTGTGTGTGGTGTGTGTGTATGTGAGTGAGTGTGTGTGTGTGGTGTGTGTGCATGTGTGTGGTGTGTGTGTATGTGAGTGAGTGTGTGTGTGTGTGTGTGCAAGTGTACAGATCCACAGCATCCAAGCACAACGCAGAATGAATGGTAACTAAACCCATTATTGGCTGTGCATAGTAAGAAATACAAATGGAGTTTTCTTATCAAGTCGCTGTGCAGGTAGGAATGGAATGAATGACAGCATAGTCTACTGAAGAGTGTGGTGAGTAGTTCCTGATATAGCACGTCTGAGAGAAGAACTCAACCTAGCATTTTCAAAACAAACAGCAAACAAAAGACCGCCACAGTAAGATAGGCCAAGATTCGACATGGCGTGGAGGAGAACCATAATAACATGTACCCAGTTTTATACTTCATAAGTAACTTTGGGTGCATGTCCCATTGAGCCCCTTTATTTGGGACAGTGGACTACCTACCTGGCAGGGCCTATGACTGGTCTCTGGCCAATCTGATTCCTCGTCCTGTACCCCATGGCCCTTTTACTATGGTTTCCACCCTATCTCTGGTAGTTCTTTTCTCCCAGGATTAGTTCTGGGCCAGTTACAGGCTCCTGCATTCCCATTTCTACCTACAGCCAAACCTCGGGCCCCATTTGCTGCCCCTGGGAGCTGATCTTTAGTTCATGAACTACATTCCAAGAGACGGGAGGCGGTATGAGTCTAGACTTGGTCCTCTCACTCCATCCAGTGAGGTCCCTCCTCTTGAGAGGGACTCTTGACAATTAACAGTTATCAGGGGAGGGTGTCCCCTTTCCTCAGTGGTATCACGTTCTCCTTGCTCCAGGAAATAGACTCATACTTCTGCTTTTCTTAACCTTAGTGTCTCCACACAAAACCAAGCCACACAAGTAGATGGGGGAGTCGCTGAGAAGTGTGCCAGTGAGAGAGGGAGGCACTGAAGGGAGAGGCCCGAGGCTGAGAACTACTAACATTCACTCTGTAAGTGTAGGGAACTGGCAAACAATTAAAAAAGCTTTCAAAATGTGTCATGTAAAGGACTGAGGTGAAAACCTCACTGTTGAGTTAAGCAATCCTGGTGGCATCCTGCTCCCCCCAAAAAGTTCTTTCTTAAAAATATTTTTGCAGTCACCACATAAATTAGGAATAGCTTTCTATCCTGTCTTGCTCTTAACAGAGTTCGTGTTTGGAGCACACAGTCCTCCTGAGCACAGACAGATCCCAGGACAAGCTAGGGCAGAAAGGACCAGGAAGAAGGCAGCAGCTGAGACAAGATTCCTTCCAGGCTCGGTGCCTAGCTCTCACTTGGCCCACTGCCTGTCCTCATTAGTCCCAGCAAAATGAATCTGATTAGACACTCTGGCTTATTTTTGGCAACCACGGGCCAAGACTTACTCTCATAGCTGATACAATCATCGCCAAAGCTGCCGTTAGCGTTTGGAAGATTACTCCCTTTTCTGGAAGAGTTTGATGTCTGTGAAGCATTGTGACACATTAGACATCAACTCAAACACAGAACGCGCCCCTTGCCCCCCGCCCCCTTTCTTATCACTGCAGCCACCCTGGTTACTGGCTGGCTAAGACATGGTGCGAAAACTTCTTTATGGCTTCGATGTTTGTAAACTTAATGTTTTCTGAGTTAGTGAACCAACTTCTACAATCAGTGAGGCACAAAGGCCAGATTTGAATGTTATTAAATAGTCAGTTCTTGGCTTGTCTAAGGTCTGGTTAGCAGGGCTTTTTCATTGTTGTGATCTAAAAAAATTGTTATTTGTGTGACAGAGATTAATAACAGTAATAATAATGATAATAATAAATTATTTCTCTTTTCCCAATGAAACTGAATTGTTGAGCTAATACTCTCTGTAAATCTATATATATATATATGTATATATGTATATATGTATATATGTATATATGCATATATATATATAATTTCTGGAAAATAATGTTTACCAGTAAGACTAATTATCTTAGGTCACCAAGATACAAAAAATTGTGAGATTCCAAAGTATATCTGACATTTAAAATCTATTATGGAAAAGGTAGCATATTTTGTCAAACTTTTCAGTAAGTTATAATTAAATTTGTTTTGTTCACCAGTCGTCAGTTGGTTTGAAGATTAATCTATAACAAGGTGTCTGATTCATTGGGCATTTCATGAACGGCCAGGGAAATCCCCAAATGCCATCTCGGTCTGAGTCCACTCTGTATGTGAATCCTTGGTTTTGGTTTTGGTTTTTGGTTTTTGTTTTCTCGTAGCTGAGCCTTCCCTGTCCCAAGCGTTTCTTCCTGCTGCTTAGGCCACTAAGAGACACCTCAGGCTCTCCTTTCCAGCAAGGGAAAGAGACTGAGATCACTCCCCCAATATAGCTGTTTGCACAGCTGCTTGGTTAGGGACGTTTAGGATGAGAAAGTAGACTCTGGAGACAGAAAGGCCGAATGCTTCTGTGCTAGCCTCATGTCAATGGTGTTAAGTCAGCTATGCACAGCCCCATCCTTCAGATAAACATTGCCATCACCACCCAACAGTTGTGTGCACATCACAGAGGATCCAAGGATCTATCAGGCAAGAGATGCAATGTCCTGTGTGTGCAGAGGGACTAGGCACCCGCAGAGCAAGAGTTTCCTGTCTCCTATCTGAAATGACGGATAATGTAGATTCATGCACAGGATACACCTTTACATAAGTTACAGCTCCTAGCCAGAGATGACATACACCACCTAACAACCCGTATGATTAAAATACCGTGAACACAGTACTGGCCTGCTTAGTAGAGAATACAGAATTAAATACCTTCTAATGTCAGATATCTGGTATATGTACTAATGCACAATAAAAAAATGAATTCAGAAGAACAAAAAGTGCCAGTACATTTTGAGGACTCTACACTCTCTTTTAGGACTCTGAGTATACTCCACGTCTAATTTAGTTGCTGAAAACATGTACCATACAAAAATCAACAGATTAATTTTGAGAGATGTCGACATAGCATTCAGGCAGTCGACGGGACCTTGATGTACTGTGCAACAAACTTGGTGTCTAGAAACAACTAAAGGAGGCGGTAATAGGTATTCCATACAAAAGGGGAGCTTGTGTTTTGAATTTATGACCTTGGGAAAATACTCCAACCTTTCTGATCCTCAACTACAAATGGAGATAGAAAGTAACCCGCATTTCTCTCATGGCAAACACCTTGCGTGCAGTAGTCATTTGTGGATGTCTGTGTAGTGCTGACGATGGCACTTACATGAGTAGACAGTTAACTCCTTGGAGCAGTGCTGTGCACCTGCTATAGAAGAGGAATCTGAGGCTCATGCTAGTGAAATAACTTATATAACTCACCAAAAGTGTGAAGAATCAGAGAAATGGGTTCTATGAAGCACATGAGTCTTGGTTGCAACCAAAAATGGATTGTTTCTGCCCTTGGAGTCTACATGGAATCAAGAATAGACATTTAGGACAACTACACAATTATTTTTCAAATGTAGTTTACATATCTTTTAAAAGCTTTCTTTTATTTGTCTGTGCAGGCATGTGTATGTGTGCATAAGTGTGCATGTGTACACCTGTGTATGGGTACCCAAAAAGGCCATAACAGGATGTCAGATTCAGTTCTCAATAGAGCAGCAAGTGCTGTTCTACTGAGCTATGTCTCCTGAGACATTTCTCTGGCAAGTAGTGTGTGTGTGTGTGTGTGTGTGTGTGTGTGTGTGTGTGTGTGTGTGTGTGTGTGTGTGTGTGTTACTTGGGACTGACTCTAGTTTCATGCATACACACTACCAACTGACCTATATTCCTAGCCCCTAAACTTACCTGAATATTTGAGGGAAGGATTTTAAGCACCTATGGCTTTCAGTATGGTCAATTTTTCATCTTACCATGGCTTCTGTTCTAAAGAGCTGGCTAATCTGTAACGAAGAGAATCATCACAGGATTCTGTCCTGGCAGCTTCCCCACTTTCAGAACTGACAGGTGAGCAAGAGAAAGGAAATAATTACCTTGAAATAACTTCCTCTAGAATAGTGTTTGCTCAAACACTTCTCCCACTTACCAGAACACGGGGCTTCTCTGGAAATCAGCTTTGACAGTGACTTCATTTGTCATCTGTTCATCCATTTGATGTGTATTGTGTGCTTTTCACATTAAATACTCCACGAGGTGGAGACAGATTTTTCAATGGAATATCAAATGCTCGTTGTAAAGCTCTGAGATCATTTTTCATGAGACGGGCCAATTGACTTTTGGTGTGTGACTAAAATACTCATCACTACCACAGGTAATTATGTTGGCCACGAGTGTTAGTTTTAGAAAAATGGTCTTGGTATAATCTTATTGCCCACCACCTGACTCTATCTCTTCTCTTTCGCTTCAACAGATTGTTTCAACGTTCCACGTGACTGTCCGAGACGACAACAACATCGTTGTGTCTTTAGAAGCTTCTGATGTAGTCAGCCCAACCTCCGTGTATGTTGTGAGGGTAGCTGGCGAATCCAAAAACTATTTCTTCGAATTTGAGGAATCCAATGGCACACTGCCTCCTCCTGTGGTCTTTAAGGCCACGTATCATGGTCTTTATTACATCATCAGTCTGGTGGTAGTCAGTGGGAATGTGGTCACCAAACCATCCCGATCAATCACCGTGCTGACAAGTAAGAGTCCTGTGATGTCATTCTCTGTGCTCCTTCCCTCAGTGTGTCTTCATGAGGCCCTAGCTGAGGCAGAGTCCATCAGAGAGGCAGCATGCTTGGTTTGATATCTAATGACGTAGCTGTACGTTCTCCATTATATTAAGAAAACATCTCCTTACCCATTTGACAGTGTTCACTATTCACCATTTCCTTTTATTTTAAAATAATCTGTTTTAAGCCAAAAAAGTAAACTTCATTGACAATATATTTTAAGACTGAATGATAATTTCAGGTTAATAACAGGATCATGTACAACAAAACTTTAATGCATGATCCTGGATTGTTGTGTCTTGTTCCGGAACTTACGTTCCCATGCGAAGCTTTAATTGTACATTCTTAGCTGAGGACTTAGAAATGTGGTTATTTGTTTGCTCTTTGTTATTGAGCAGGGTCTTGCTACATAGCTTGGGCTGACTGTAACCTCCCTACCCTTCTAACTCTGCTTTCCAAGTGCTGCACACACACACATACACGCACTCACACGCACTCACACACATACACACTCACACACACTCACACACACTCACACACACTCACACACATACATACTCACACACACTCACACATATACATGCACTCATGATCACACACACACACTCACACACACATTCACACTCATACACATACATACACTCACACATGCACTCACACACACACACTCACACACATACACATATACATACACTCACACTCACACACATATGCATACTCACACATATACATATACATATACATACTCATACACACAAACACACATACACACTCATAAACACTCACACAAACATAAACACAGAGAGAGCACACACATACTCATACACATACACACTTGCACACATACACATAAACACACTCACACACATACACACTCACAGACACTCATACTCACACACACATATACATACTCATACACACATACACACTCACACACTCACACACATAAACACAGAGAGAGAGAGAGAGAGAGAGAGAGAGAGAGAGAGAGAGAGAGAGGACAGCCATTATCCCTCATCTCACCTTACATAAAATCTTAGCATCCCCTGTCCTAGAAACACCAGAAAGGTAAGATGAAATAGAGGGTTGGTGCTGATGTTGGGAAGGCATTAGCAATGGTCTTAACTGCAGGTGATTTCTGCCATGTTCTCTGACTTTAACATCACATCATCAGGTAACTAACGTATTTTTGGGTAGAAGGCAGAATGATCTCTGTAAGAGAGCAGTTTGTCATCAGAACAACTGAATACTTCGTCAAGGTCCCCTTTGCTCAATGCTTCAGTTTGAGCTTTTCAGTGGCTGCCACCGTTAAACTGTCCGTTACATGTGACCCTGGTGGACATGATTGGGGAAAGGGACAATGTGTCAATTTCTATTATGATAAAAAGAAATAACCAGAAGGATGAACCGAAAAGCAGTATTTTAACCCCACTGTCGAAAATTAATTAAAGTCTCATTGGCAGAATCCCAGGGTCATTATTAAATTCTGAAAATTAACAATGGCACAGACCCAAGAACTGCAAGGCTAATGGAGCTAAAGGAGAGAGCTGGCAACTAATTTAATTAAAGGGAGATCTCACCTTGTAAAATCCTGTCCTGTATTCCAGGGGAAAAAAAAAAGGTAAATCTGGACTGAGACTCAGGCTGTAGCTGTAGGTGCATAACAATGGCAACTCTTCAAAGGCGATATGGTGTCATCATTCACAATCACCCGGCTGGGAGTTAGGAGCTGTTCCACTCAGTTAGCTCAAAGCAGTTAAGCAAGAATAGGAGAAACTCGGGAGGGCAGAGACTAAGCACGGTGCAGAAGAGGATGGAGATGTCTGAGCCCTGTTCTGTCCCGACCGTTAGCGGTGTGGAGCCCTTCCCAAAGAGTGACGTCGGAAGATGTAGCTCTTTAGCTGACGGTTATTAGAGAAATGTGAAGGCCTCTGTGGTCAGTCACATCTGTGATCCCTTGGGACAGGAAGGCAGGAGGGTAAGGATGTCCCCATTACTCTCTACTGTGTATCAGATTCAAGGCTAACCTGGGCTTCATGAGGTCCTGTCTCTTCAAAAGACAAGACAAAAGAAGAAGCAGAGAGGAAGGAAATTAGACACACAGAATGAGAAGTCACAGAATGAGGTACAATTGACCATCATATATGGTTGCACATGCATATATGCACATGTAAAGACTAGAGGGCTATTTTGGCTGTCCTCCTCAGGAACACTATTCACCCTAATTTGGGGGACAGGATCTCTTGTTGACTTGGAGTTTGCCTATTCAACTAGACGGGTTAGAGAGTCAACCCTGGGGATAAACCTACATATCACTAGCATTGCGATTGCAAGTGTGGACTTTGTTTTTTATTTTACATTAATTTACCATGTGTGTGTGTGTGTGTGTGTGTGTCTGTCTGTCTGAGTCTGTGTCTGTGTGAGGGTGTGTGTATGTGTGAGTATGTGTATATATGAGTGTGTGTGTGTGTGTGTGAGGGTGTGTGTGAGTATGTATATATGAGTATGTGTGTCTCTGTGTGTGTGAGGATGTATGTGTGTATATGTGTATGTATATGTGTGTGTGTGTGTGAGGGTGTGTGTGATTATGGGTAAATGAGTGTGTGTGTGTGTGAGGGTGTGTGTGATTATGGGTAAATGAGTGTGTGTGTGTGTGAGGATGTGTGTGTGTGTCTGTGTCTGTGTGAGGGTGTGTGTGTGAGTGTGTGTGTGAGTATGTGTATATATGAGTGTGTGTGTATGTGTGTGTGTGTGAGGGTATATATGTGTGTGTGTATATGAGGGTGTGTGTGAGTATGTGTATATGAGTGTGTCTGTGTGCGCGTGTGTGTGTGTGAGGGTGTGTGTGATTATGGGTAAATGAGTGTGTGTGTGTGTGTGAGGATGTGTGTGTGTCTGTGTGAGGGTGTGTGTGTGAGTGTGTGTATGTGTATATATGAGTGTGTGTGTGTGTGAGGGTATGTATGTGTGTGTGTATGAGGGTGTGTGTGAGTATGTGTATATGAGTGTGTGTGAGTGTGTGTATATGAGTGTGTCTGTGTGCGTGTGTGTGTATGTGTGAGTATGTGTATATATGAGTGTGTGGGTGTGTGTGTGTGTGAGGGTGTGTGTGAGTATGTATATATGAGTATGTGTGTCTCTGTGTGTGTGAGGATGTATGTGTATATATGTGTATGTATATGTGTGTGTGTATGTGTGAGGGTGTGTGTGATTATGGGTAAATGAGTGTGTGTGTGTGTGTGTGTGTGAGGATGTGTGTGTGTCTGTGTGAGGGTGTGTGTGTGAGTGTGTGTATGTATATATATGAGTGTGTGTGTGTGAGGGTATGTATGTGTGTGTGTGTATGAGGGTGTGTGTGAGTATGTGTATATGAGTGTGTCTGTGTGTGTGTGTGTGTGTGTGTGTGCACATGCACATATGAAGATGCGCATTTGGAGGTCAGAGGACAACTTACTTGCAGGGATACGGTTTCTCCCCTCTCCTTTGTGTGAGTTATAGGGATTACATCAGTTCTTCAGGCTTGTCAGCAAGGGCCTTTACCTTCTGAGTCATCAAGTCAGCCCCACTCCAGGCTTTTAAGATGGATTCCAGGGATCAAACTTGAATGACTAAGCCATCTCTCCAATGGTGCTGGGTCCCATTTTAAAGTCTAAAGGGCACTATCTCAGATTGCAGAAGAAGTGGTAAGTGGGGAGTGTGAGAATTGTGTATAAAGGTGAGGGTGTCTAATATGAGACTTGAAGCAGCATCAGATGTGTTTGGGTATATATTATGAAAGAGAGACTTTAGTAACCTGGTGACTAAGGCTAACTCTGAACTCCAAACTCCCAACTCCCATTTTTAATGAGCTCCGGATTCATACCCACCACCGTTCCATTTTAACTTTCTAAAGCATTTGTGGTACCTGCTCGAGGGACTGACGCACTGCTCTTGAGGGCAAAAAGGACATTCGTTGCAGGAGTCAGACACATGCTGGAGCCTGTCCCCATGAAACAAGCTGTGACAGAGTGGGAGGCCCAGGGGCAGAGCTCTGATCTTTTGGTATAGTTGTTGTGAGTTTCGTGTTCGTAGAAAAAGTTGAAAAAATTAGACACAGAATAAATTGAGCACAGCAGACTCACATGACAAGTTCCAAAGTGCCCCGAAACCCTGGCTGTGATGCCTGGTTAGTATTTAATTCACAAAGACGCTTCCATTGAATAAGAGCATTTCAGGAGGAAAGGGCAGCCTTGGCAGAAAAAAGCCGTAACACCTGGGGATAACTGCTTAGGATCTAAGAAATGTTAGATCCATGCAATTGGTTCCTGTGTCAGGCGAGACCTAGAAGTGGTGGCTGCCAAAGTTGCAGAAGACACAGCTCAGAAAAGGTGACCAGAAACACAGCGAAAGATTATAAGTGCCGGGCAGGCGAGTGGAGACTTTATGTGATCCAGAACGAAGACAGATCAAAGGGATGACACGAGGTGATTTGACTAGGGAAAGGCTCTTGTAGCAGAGCCCCGGGCTGAAAGATGCTGAGTCTTGCTTAGACAACGGACAAATTACCAAACGGTGACGTGAAGTGGTGGTTCAAAGGCTGAGGTTACTGTCAAAGTCATCTGGATGTCATTTGCGTAGCCTTGAGCAGATGTGACTGCCATCTATGTCTCGGTTTTCAGATCTGTCACCCACTCTGGGAGCTAGCAACCACTTCTCCATAAAGCTCTGGATAGCACAGACATGAAACTCTACAGGCCCCAGGCTCTGTCCTGTAGCTGCTTGACTTAGCTGTTAATAACATGACCACAAGCTAGCCGGACATCGCTTTTATACTGCCTTATAGAGAGCGAAATTCGAACTTCAAATAATTTTCACGTCACGAGTTAATATTTCTCTGATTCTCATCAATCCACTAAAAGTTAAAATCTCACTATTATCTCCTAAAACATATAAAAGCAACTCCCAGTTCAGATTTGGTTTAGTAAGCTGTGGTCGGCCAGACTAACCTGCCCTACTGTTACTGTTTATAATAATAGTGCCTACTAGGTGCTGTTAAAAAGGAAATGTTTTACAATATATAAAATTATGTGTCTCTCCTGCTGATAATACAAAGCCAACAGAGTCCATAGGACATAGCATATGACCAACGAATAAAAGACTTACTAAGACATTGCATGAGAAATTGCTTGAGGGAACAAAGGAAACTTGCAATCAATTAGGAAGGGAAATATTGAGTTGGGGGTGGCTGGTTTGTGACAGAGATGCTAACTAAAGTGAGAGAGTCAAGTGGCATCTGGACTTATGTGTGTTGAAACAGAAAAATAAAAAGATAAGAAGGGAGAATGAACTCAGAAAGCTGCTAAAACATTCTAGGAAAAAGAATTGATCATGAACTAAGGCAGGGGCTGTAATGGTGTAAGGGAACCCTTCCTGTTCCCTGGGTGACCGTGGCCAACATACCTCTGGCTCTCATTGAGATACACACTGGTCAGGTCTCTAAGCATCTTCTAAACATGAAGTAGTGGCTTGGACTTGGGATTCAGAATCCATCTTTTCCCCCATTTCTGTCATCAGAAAGGAGGGGATAGTCATGTCTCCTTTCTTCCTCAAGAGACCTGCCCCAGGGACAGGCGTCCATTGCGGACCAGACCCTCACCTGATACAGTTACTCTTTTAGATTTCAGTTCGTTAAAGCTGTGGGTTTCCATCAACTGAGCACAGTAATGGCTCTTGTTGATGCGGGGCAGGGGGTGTTATTACAGAGCTCACACACCGGGCCTGTAACTTTCTCATGGAGAATAACAGCTGGGAGCATGTGGGCTGCCAAGAAGCCCTCACCTGTGTGTGCTGGTGCTGCCTGTAGGAAATTAAATTTCAAATTACGCCAGCTCACATCCACACACCCCTTCCTCCCTGGTTGCTGTGAATGTCTCAAAGACGATGAAGGAATACAAAATATCCTGAATTGACAAATGATTTAAGATTATGTCAAACATTTCATTAGAAAGGAACAAGACCTTACTGTGTGTCATATTTTTATTATTTATGAAAAGCAAAACAAAAAGGCAGATTCACATCAGGATTGCTGGTCAAAGGAGGACACCAACGTATTATTCAGTCATCTACACTTTGCTCTTCTCATAAAATCAAAAGAAAGCGAGAGGCAAGGACCAGGTTTGAGAGCACACTTGTTTTCGAGTCATAACAGAAACTGAAACTCAGGTGGAGTATGGAGGGCGCCTTGAGGCCTTGAGGAACTGGACCTCTGTGCTCTGGGCATAGGAAAGATAGTTCTGAGTTGGGAGTGCAGAAGATCAAAATGCTCTACCCCAGACCACATAGCCAATCTCAGGGTTTGGCATTTGACCGCGCCTTGCGACTGGCGTTGGTAAAAGCCCATGACAAGCTTGGTAGCATTCACAATATGAAGGATCCCAGAATGACTGACAGCCATGGCGGTTGAGGGGGGACAGTGACTGAGCTGCAGCAGAGGCCAAAAATAAATAAATAAATACATACATACATACATACATACATACATGAGTAAGAATATCAAACTAGCAAAACTATATATGTGATCTTATACAGACATAAAGATCAGAATGGTATCCATTTCCCAGCAACCATTAAACGAAAAGCGGCATGAACAAAGTATGTAGAACAGATACAACAGAACTGAAACCTTCTGCAATAAAAACATAATTATTTAAGTTAAACTAAAATTTTGTTTTGCTGACATTTCTATTTAAAACATTCTTTCGTATAATAGGTTTTGAACATGTTTGCCATCTCCCCAACTCTCCACCCCAGTTCCTTTCCATCCCCCAATCTTTAGGCTTTTTCTCTCTTTTCTTTCTAAAAACAAAATCGAAACAAACACTAAGACACAAAATGCCAAAACAAACGAACTAAGTAAAACCCACGGAGTCTGTTTTCTGTTGGCCCGTTATTTCTGTGTACGGAGCCTGCTCTGATATAGTGGACATGCACAGTTACACCTCACTGGAGAAAACAGATCTCCCTGTGCTAGCAGGCGTCGCTTGCCCATAGCCTCCTGTTAGGGTGGGATTTCGTCTACTGCCATTTCTCAGGGCCAGGATCTCATCTGGCTGGAACCTATGCAGGCTCCGTATGCACTTACCCGCACACCAGCACAATCAGGTTAGAAACTCTTTAGCAACATTGCATGCACCTGAAGATATGTTCAGCCCCCATCTAGGTAAAGGAGCAGGGCCCCTACAGTATTGAAACTATATTTATAGGAAGTGAAAACAGGCCCTCTACTAAAAGAATAAACTGGATAGTTTGTAAACTTATAAACAGATGCTCAACGTTTCCCTTGAGTACTTGCGCCAAGCTGGTCAAATCTCAAAATAACATTAAATGATAAAATCAAGCTACAGATGTGGATGCTCACAGCCAATCATTGAACTGAACACGGGGACCCCAGTGGAGGGGTTAGAGAAAGGACTGAAGGAGCTGAAGGGGTTTGCAACCCCATAGGAGGAAGGACAAAATCAACCAACCAGATACCGGAGAGCTCCCAGGGGCTAATCCACCACCAAAGAGTACACATGGAAGGACCCATGGCTACAGTTGCATGTGTACCAGAGGATGGCATTGTCTGGCATCAATAGGAGGAGAAGCCCTTGGTCCTGTGAAGGCTTGATGCCCCCGTGTAGGGGAATGCCAGGGTGGGGCAACGGAAGGAGTAGGTGGGTGGGTGGGTGAGCACCCTCATAGAAGCAGAGGGAGGGGGGATGGGAGAGGCAGTAAGGGGATAACATTTGACATGTAAATACATAAAATATCCAATAAAAAGGAACAATGACATTACAATATAAGGTTATTAATATTGTAGATAATATAATAAACATTAAGTAATACAGGCTTCATGTAAATGGAGAAGACTTTCAAAACACAATGGAAAAGAAAGACACCAAATTTAAGGTAATATGTTATCTCCAGTCCCAGTGGAGGAAGAACGGCCCTGGGTTTGTTAAATGTGTGGGGAAGATTCAAGTACACTTTAGAATTTTTTGTTGTTGTTGGGTTTTTTGTTTGTTTGTTTGTTTAAGCAAGATCCCATGTAGTAGAGGCTGACCTCAAACTTGATATGTAGCTGGAGATGAAGACTTAAACTCCTGATCCTCCTGCCTCCACATACCAACTCCTGAGATTACAGGTGTGTGGCCCATACCTGGATCTATGTGCCTTGCTACTTTGGAAAAATAAGAGTTTCCGAGAGTAAGGAAGTAGTTGATGAAGAAGGGTGCCAAGTCAATTGTGTTGTCTAGCAGCTCCATTCTCTGGTCCAGCCTGGCACCTCAGAGCAGGAAGGCATCAGTGGAAGAGCTGGTGGAGAAAAAGAGGATTGAATTATTGGGATCTTACTTGGTCATCCCTGAAACATGGGTGGACCAGGTTGATTCAGTGTATGACACATGACATAATTTCCAACTGTAAAAGAAATAAGGATAGTGGTCGGACAGGGAGTGAAATATTTTTAGCCTGGGCACTTGGGTTCTATTAGTAATCCTTACATAGACTACACCTAGGCATAGGGCTGACAGTTTTCAGCTCAGGCATGTGTCATAAAGCTAGGAGGAATCTACCCGACACACATGTAAACAGGGTGATAACGTGCTTTTACTTTAAAGCTTAAACGGCTCGACCGCAGAAGATCAGGAGGAATCATAAACAGACAAACATAAGCAAACAAACAAATACTCTTGTGTATCTTGAGTTTAAGTTTGGCAATGGTTGACCTCACACCTCAGGGGAGCAAGGAATGACTGGCTGTTCAAGCTCCCGTTTCGGTGACTAGCGGGAACCTTAGTAATGGTTGGACTCTGGCCATGGTGGAGTTCACACGGTGTAGTTGTTATGAGCTTTTAGCTTCTGCTCTGGTTGTTTCCTCTCCTTTTACTTTCAGTATTTTTGTTTTTGATTCACTGACAGTTTTAAGCATGTAAATAATGAGTTTTATGTTTATGCCCCTATCACCATCTGGTTTCCCCCACTCCCTCTTCTGTTATGAACATTTCTTCCTTACAAATCTTCCTCTGGTGTGTGTGTGTGTGTGTGTGTGTGTGTGTGTGTGTGTGTGTGCATGTGTGTGTGTGCGCATGTGTCTGTGTGTGTGCCTGTCCCTGTGTGAGTCTGTCTTTCTGTTTATGAGTGTGTATGTATATATATATATGTGTGTCTGTCTCTCTGTCTCTCTGTCTCTGTCTCTCTGTCTCTTTCTGTCTCTGTCTGTCTGTCTGTCTATCTGTCTCTCTCTCTGTGTATGTGTGTGCATGTACATGTGATGCGCCATCCTGGGCATCGAACTCCAGTGCACTGAAAGAGTAGTATGGCGCTCTTAACCTATGGGCCATCTCTCCAGACCTTATAATATTTTTTATAAAATTATTCAAATAAAATATATCTACTATCTCTTTTGGAAGTGTGGAGAAACTGTCTATTTACACAAAAGTGATGTTTGTAGGGCATATAAAAGATCACGAGCTTCTTAAAATGTGTGTTTCGAATGTTTCATGATAAATTAAGACCAAGCAAATTAAGAATATTCTTAAGCTCCTGTAGAAAGGGTCTTGGTGAGCGTGATATAAATGACTGTATGCAGGACGCTGAGTGGTCGCTACTCTTTTCCATAACAGAAAAACCTCCAAAGTCACAGAAAGAAACAAATGATCACATAAATATTTATCATTGCCTACAGCCAAATATATTTTCTGTTACCTGTTACTGATAATCTAATTTTGTTGTCACAAGGAAAGGGAAAAGGAAGAATTTGCTGATACAGACAGATGCTACCACAAACCTCTTAGACTGCACATGACGAGCAGTATAAACTCCAGGTCTGCATCATGTTCATCTATTGAAATCAAACTTAAACAGTTGTGGTCTCTAATGTCCAAAGCTGTTGTAAGCAAGGAACAGAAAGACGAGTCTAGAACTATTTCTAAAGCAGACGGTGTCATCTCAAATGCGCTCTGTTAACTGCTGCCAACGCTAAGGCCAACACTTCGTGGGCGAACCCTGAGAAGCTCGCTGTGAACGGAATTTAAACATAATTATAAATGTGGGGGTAAGATGGTATCAGTTCATGGATTAATGATGTTTCTCCCCCTCCCCTCCCCGCCACCTCTCTTTCCTTGGTAGAACCCTTGCCCGTAACCAGTGTGTCTATATATGACTATAAGCCTTCTCCTGAGACAGGAGTACTGTTTGAAATTCACTATCCGGAAAAATACAACGTGTTCAGCAGAGTGAACATCAGCTACTGGGAGGGGAAGGATTTCAGGACGATGCTGTACAAAGGTAAGATGCAAGGAGGTTGGAGAAAATCGTGGCCTTTTCTTTTCAGATTTTTTTCTTTTTCCGGATGATCTTCTTGCTTACGCTAAGCAAGAATTCACTGAGGAATTCTTTACCTACAAATGAACCATTAAGAAACAGTTATTGACTCAAGGAAATCTTCTTGTGAGGACTCAGAACATCCGGCTCATTAGTCGAGAATTGCGAGCCATACATACAATGCCGAGAAAGTCTCAGATTGGTTTGAAGTATAAGTTGTTCTTGCCAAAGGCAATATAATATGCCTGCTTCCGGAAATAAAGTCAAAACAATTTAGCAAAAACTTCGTTTACAACAGTTGCCAGCACGAACACCCCAAGCGTCTGTAGCAAGTGGGCAACTTGCACCCCATTTCCTTAGAGAGGGTCCGAGATTATTCTCAAAAACTTGGGGGGGTTGGGGATTTAGCTCAGTGGTAGAGCGCTTGCCTAGCAAGCAAGGCCCTGGGTTCGGTCCCCAGCTCCGAAAAAAAAAAAACAAAAAAAACGGGGTGGTATTTTGGGTTCCTATGTGACCACGCACCACATAAACCAACGAACATTTTACATGAAACACTTTCGACAACAGAAAAACATCCCCCGTAAAATGGCTGGGAAATTTTGTCATAAAGGAGTAAAATACTTCAGTTTTTCTCTTAATAAAGAGCCAAATTAACCTAACCTCCATAATTCTTGCACAGACAGAACATTCGTAAGAGAGAAATCAATTTAAATTGTGTTGAATCTTGTTAGGAATGCTGACAGGGAAAAAGAAACATTTTCAGGATGAAGGGCCCAGGTTCCAATTTTCTCTCTAGTCTTCTAGTCTTTATTGAGCATGCCAGACATACTCAATAAAGGAAACACTATTCTGTGGATATTTGAATTTAACTGGGACTTTCTCCAAGTATGCGACATTAAGAAGCTCCTAATTTTAATGTGGCTGATCCTTTCCTGCACAGACTTCCTGAAGGGGAAAACCGTGTTTAATCACTGGCTCCCGGGGATCTGCTACAGTAACATCACTTTCCAGCTGGTTTCTGAGGCGACCTTTAACAAAAGCACCCTGGTGGAGTGCAGTGGTGTGAGTCACGAACCCAAACAACACAGAACAGGTGAGTCACCAGACGAGTCCGACGGCATCACAAACAACTGCGTTTTATTGTTGTATGATATATATATATGTTCATATACATACATATATAAATTAGGTTGCTATGTATTCATTTTTTTTTTTGGTTCTTTTTTTCGGAACTGGGGACCGAACCCAGGGCCTTGCGCTTCCTAGGTAAGCGCTCTACCACTGAGCTAAATCCCCAGCCCCTATGTATTCATTTTTAATGCTTCTAAGAATTTTTTTCTTAATAGTTCTAAGAAACCTTTGGTCACATAACTAAGGGAGAATTTATTTTTATGACAAAACAAAGTTTGTGGCCACATTAAAGATACCTAAACAAAATACGCAGGAGGAAAAATCTAAAATAAGTAACTGTAAGCTTAGTTCTTGCATGTTTTAATAAAAATGTGGGTGATAGTCTTAAATGGTGTAATCAAGCCACACAGCTGGACCCGGTAGATATTCTTATTCTATCCCGTGACCAGTGTCCACGTAGAGGAAAGGCAGACAGCAGACGTCCTAGCCTAGATAATTGACTCCTGAAAGAAATCATTAGGACCCAGGCATATATAACATTTTCACTGCTAATTCTATTAGCATCAGTAATACGGAAAGCAACCGTGGAGCTCGGAAGAGTTGGAGAGGAAGGGGTTGGGATCGAGAGGATCAAAATACACTGCAGAAATTCTCAAACTACTAAAAGGAAACACAGGAAAGCTATAATGGTATCGGGTCACGGCTAGAGGAATGAATTCATAAAATACATACTACCAAGCATCCATTGCTTAACCGGTGCCGTGTGTACCTGGCGTGTTCAGTGATCTTGCAGAGTCCACTCTCATGAGTTCGGGACTGAGTGAGAACAGAGCTTAGACCTCCCCAACCCCCGCCCCGAGACCCTTTCTGTCTGGAATTCTGACACTAAATGACGAGTTCACCTTACGTTAACATTGGCTAACATATGTGCAATCTTCATACTCGGTTCTGGCAAAGAGACGTTAATAACTACGCTTTCCAACCTGGGTGGTATCCTAACTCGAAGATGACAAGGTAAAGACCAATGAGACAGGCAATCTGTCCTCAGAAATGGTGTCATCTTACTCTAAAGGCAACATGGAGGCAGAATGAGATCCGTGTCACGTGACCGCTTTGACGGTATTTAACAGCACAAATGAGGCGGAGGTTCATTTTTTCCCCTCAAAAGTCATAGAGGAAGGTCTTTGAGGAGCTGTTGAAGGCAGAGAACGTACAGGCTGTCTTCATGATTTGCTGTCTCCAGAGAAAACACATTTCTACGATCCATAGTTCCCATGCACATACAGCTCACTTCGGAGATGGGAAACGAATTTCATATTCCCACACTGGAAGCTGCATCTCTAAGAACCCCCTGGTAGAGCCGGGCTGGTGCAGCTCCATCATATAGAGCATGCATTCCGATAGCTGCAAACAACTGCTTCTAAATTTAGCTTTTCGAAAATGATTTGCAAGGGACGGAGACACATATCATCTTAAAGCAGGATCGTGGTGGGCCAAGGAGTGTTTGCATCACTGTACTCGAGAAGAAGTTAAATTACCACGTCAACACATGCAGTAGAGCAAGTCACCACCCTCGAAGTGTGACTGGTGAGAAGCTAAGAGATAGAAGTAAATATATGTATTCTGTACGATGTTAGAAGCTTCTGTATGGTTGGCTTAAAAACCGTTCTTCCCAACACGTTCTCTATGGCTGCCTAGTTGGCTCAGATTGTAGAGGTACTTAACTACCATGGTTAGCCATCAAAGTTCAACCTCTGACCTGCAGACAGAGTAAAGACAAAGTAAAGACCAATGAGACAGGCAATCTGTCCTCAGAAATGGTGTCATCTTACTCTAAACTGTTTCAAGTTATTTTCAGATCTCCCTGTGTATCATGAGGCATGTGGCACTCTCTCTCTCTCTCTCTCTCTCTCTCTCTCTCTCTCTCACACACACACACACATGCACACACACGGTAAAGTTTTTAATTTTTTTCCTGTGTATAAGAAGTAAAATTAAGACACACTCGATAATTGTGTGTTGGATTCATGAATAAATAAATATTCAGTTCAGAGATAAAAGTTACCCGGGAAATGAAAACTCTCTCTTCCACAGCGCCGTATCCCCCTCGAAACATCTCTGTTCGCTTTGTCAACTTGAACAAGAACAACTGGGAAGAACCAAGCGGGAGCTTCCCCGAGGACTCGTTCATCAAACCGCAAGACGCGATAGGAAGAGACAGACCCTTCCATTTCCCCGAGGAAACCCCTGAGACGCCCGCCAGCAATGCGTCTTCCGGCTGGCCTGACCCGAACGGCACTGAGTATGAGAGCACATCTCAGCCCTACTGGTGGGACAGTGCATCCGCGGCCCCTGAAAACGAGGAGGACTTCGTCAGCGTGCTGCCAGCGGACTATGACACTGAGGCCACGCTCGGCAGGACAGAGAAACCCACAGCTGACCCTTTCTCTGCCTTCCCCGTGCAGATGACTCTGAGCTGGTTACCACCAAAACCGCCTACAGCCTTCGATGGCTTCAATATCCTCATAGAGAGGGAAGGTGAGGCCTGGGAGTGGGGAAGAGTAAAATGGAACTGGGTAGCACAGGGTGGGGTGGGGGGTGGGGGACCTCAGGGAGGAAGATTGACGGACATAGTCAAAGGGAGACTTTAATTGCCTGCTTGGTGTAGCCGGAGAGCAGAAAACCAAAATACATAGATTGGATCAGAACCTTCAAATTTGGGTGATTTGCAAATTGCAATGATTGCAAGTTCTACACACGTCTCTACCCGGCATGTCACATACCCCAGGCCACCAAAAAGGGCCTTATGTTTAGAAGGACTTTTTACAAGAATAGGGCCATCAAAACATATTTCAGAACACCCTTAAGGAGTGCTATTTGCCTGTATGCAAAATTGTGGGGCATGTGAGGAAGAGTCTTCCTCCAAAGTGAGTCCTTCTTCTAGATGTGCGTGTTCCTTAGGCAGTTGGAAGGAGTTGCAGCCTTTGGATCTGGTGATCAGATTTGCCCTGAGAAGCTGAGAGTAAGTGGAAAATATGCAGAAGACAGTGTCCGCACTCTAGTCAGTACACTACGTTCTGATCATCCATCATTTGAAAAAAAAAATGTGTGTGTGTGTGTGTGTGTGTGTGTGTGCGCGCTGTTTTTAAGACAGGTTCTCATGTAGCCCAGGCTACTCTTAAATTTGATACGTAGCTGAGGATGACCCCGAACTTCTGACCTTCATACCTTTACCTCCAGGTGCTGAGATTATAGGTGTTTGCCAGTATGTCTTCTAAGCTCTCTATTATTATATGTTTATTATATGTTACATATATATGTGTATATATATGTATATATATATATATATATATATATATATATATATATATATATATATATATATATCATGTATTCATTGTAGTCCACACATTTGTGAAAATGGAGCCAGCTCCACTGTTGACCACCAGACTTTTTCTGTTATTGTTTGCTAGGACTTGACTAGTGCTCTGTCATTTCTATTTTCCTGTCTGGCATCAGGGTGACATGGGGTTGTCATGTCATCAAGTTTGGAGTTAGAAAGGCAGCCTTCATTTCATGGTGTGCAATTAGAGTCGTGCCGGCTGACTGTGGAAGGTGGTTAATTTCAGTTTAGTGAAATGAGACTAAATATCTCTTTATTCTCAATCCTACGTAATAGTCATCGGCGGCACTCTAAAGCTGCATAAAATTGGAGCTGTCGCTTTAGGTATTTACGTCAAAAGTCGTCATGAGAGTGACGTCATGTGGCTGTCTTTGTTTTGCTTTGTTTTTTGTTGATCAACAGCTCCCTTCATCTTCTTCTGTTCCTCGGTTTACTCCCTGGAACAGAGTGTCTTGTAACTCAGGATACCTTTTTACTGCCCGTTTTCAAGAAAGTTCAATTAAATCGAGCGTTTTTCTGAGAATACTGTGCTCCTTTGAAGTCAAGTAATAAAGGGTTTCAGATGAAATACCACGCATCAGGAGACAGGTGCGGAACAAATATCACCTCCAATGGTGCGGGAGTGAATAGAGGAAGAAAAATAAAACCTTTTAAACTAGAAGTCACGAATATTAAAAAAAATGATAATTTAATGCTACAGGGAATTTGTGAGGTATTTAATGAGTGCTAGTTATTTCTCCTCTTCCAGCGAGGACAGTGGATGCCGCCTTGGCCCACGAGTCCATTTCTCTTTTGTACATGATTCTGTCAGGTGGGTGTGGGCAACATACCGTGCCTCCGTGCGGTGGATTTGAACACTATCATTTAGGTCTGATATTTTACGGGTTTATAAATACAATTTGAATTTGAGTTGCGTTTTCTCACTTACAATCGGCCTTTGCTTTAAAGGTTATGGTTGAGCTTGGAATATAAGAGAGAAGGAAAATAATAAATGCAAATTTTACAAACCTAATCAGTGTACCTATTCCCTGGGCCTCCCTAGCATCGATCCAAGTGTGTCCTCACTCTATTTTCTCTCTGCCTTTCACCTTTGATCCAGGGAACTTTACCGACTATTTGACAGTGGATGAAGAAGCCCACGAGTTTGTTGCCGAACTGAAGGAGCCTGGAAAGTACAGACTCTCAGTGACAACCTTCAGCTCCTCGGGAGCCTGTGAGACTCGGAAAAGCCAGTCAGCAAAATCGCTCAGCTTCTACATCAGTGAGTAGCCAAGGGATGATCATGCACTCACGGGGGAGCTTGAACAATGAAACCCGGGAGGTTGATTCTGCACTGAGGGAGCTACCCAGGAAACTGTGGCGTTAATGATGCTTGGCTGTCAATAATTCAGCAGCCCCAGGAATCCTGGGGATTCCTCAAGGTCAGGAGAGGCCGTTAATCAGGAGGAGATACTTATATGTTTAATGGTAGCAAATCTGCTCAGAAAGTTAACCGTTTTTTTTTCCCCACTGTTGTGATAATTGAATGTTTATTAAACTGACCTTCCATGCCAGCCATAACCGTGTCTCCGAGGATGTGCACACACAGCCTGGGAAATAGGATTTTTTGTTTGAGGCTGTAATAAAATTTAGCATTATGGGATTATGTGGGGAAAATCTTATTAGAGTATTGAACTTGTGGAGAGCTCAAAAATTTCAAGCCGATTCAAGCCTTCAGGGTATCCAGACAGTCAGCAGGAGAAGGTCCAGTGTCCTCAAGTTCCCAGAGCTGAGTTTTGGGGAGGCTTCTAGCTACACTGTGAGCGATAATAATGAAGGTGTAGTTTTCAGAACTGACCAAGTAATGTGCGTCCACTCTGTAGATAAGCTATGGTTATTGGCAGTCCAAGTGTTAGACATCAGTTACTTCACTTGCCAGATGATAAGTGTATCTTTAGATTAACAGAAAGAAAAATAAGAAAACAGATTAAAGATAATTAAAGATACCCATCTAAAAGTCTGTATAATGTGTCTCCTCCTTCCTAAGAGCCAAATACTACCTTGCTTCAAATAACCCTCAAAAGGTAGGTAGACAGAGACAGGAGATCAGTTCACTTAGCAGTTCAAACACATTAAACGCATGCCCACATAGTGTGTATTCACTTGAGGAGTGAAGCATGCGGCCACCGAGAAGCCTCCAGAGCCTTCGAAGTGACCAAAGGACATTGGGAATGGCCTGGTGTATGTATCAGATATGAGGAATGTTTCTTTATGAGATCCCTTGAGACAGAAAATCAAGATGGGTCTCCAGTCTTACCATTCATCTAAAATTGTTTTGCTAGCCAGGAGGTCACCTCGCCCAGGTGCACAGCAAATGCTGGTGGCTGCCATGAAAGGTCAATTAATAGTGTCCCCATGTTGGCCGTTCAGTGGGTTTCACAACACAGATCATAAATCATAGAACTTAGTATGTGGTGTTTATCGCATTTATTGTGTCATATTTTCTCATGCTAGATTCTAAAACTCTTTGCTTGTTCTGTGTGTATGGGGTGGGACATACATACATACCACAATACATATATATGTTCCACACGTACATATATTCTGCACTTGTGGAATCAGAGGAAAACTCATGGGAATTGATTCTCTTCTTCCACCAAGTAGAACCTAAGGTTCCAACTCAGGCCATTAGACTTCCCAAGAAGTGCCTGACCCTTCTGAGCCATCTCTCTGGCCCTCAGCTCCCTTCTTAACAAGACTTGAAATGCCACTCACAATACATCAGAATTGTTCTTACACATTATTTCAAATAGATGTATTTTATATATGAAAATTTCCTTTGTTAATAAAAGAATGATATTTTATGTGCCTAAAATATCCCATTTAACTGCATAGATGCCTAGTACAGTGTATATGCTTTAAAAAAACAACTAGACCATAGATACAAATACTTATTTATACTTCTTGGGTAGGTGAATAGCACTTGTGGTCCATATTACTGACCAAGCTATTCCGACATTCTGATGAGATTAATAGCATTAAGGTTTATATATGCCACTGCATTATGATTTACATTTGTATACTTGGAGGCTTTTCCCGAAGATGAGAATGTTGGTACAGCCTGCTGTGGTCCTATCAAGAGAATATTGGTTTTCAGTATTGGGGGCTGAATGTAAAGCCTTGTGTGTGACAGACAAGTGCTGCACCACTGTGCTGCATCCTCGGTTCCCTTTAATGCTTTTTATTTTAAGACAGGTCTCACAGTTCTGAGTTCCACATCAGAACTCTTGATGGAGTCTAGATGAGTCTTGATCTCTCCATATGTCTGCCTGGCTCTCCAGGGGATATAGTTTACATTGCCCGACTTGGAAGAACATGCCTAGGATTCCCATTTTTGTCAAAGTAACTTTTATTTCCCTGTTCTAATTCTTGTCTTTGAGGCTTACTGCCTTTGTCTGCTAACCTAGGCCTAATTCTAGAAGCTTCTCGCCTCTGCACAATCTTATCTAGGCCTAGAGTGTTTTCAGCCTCTGAGACTTCCTAGTCCTTTCTGAACTCTGGCTGGCTGCTTCAACTCAGCTCTTGTGGCTCAAACTCCTCTCCAAGCTGACTGCTTCGATCTGGCTTCTCTCTCTCTCTGCCTCTGATTGAGTTGCTCTGCTAGGCCTCAACCTAACCCTGGCAATCTGCTCTAATCTTTCGGCTCCTCATTCTCCAACTCCTTCTTTCTTCGTCTGTGTCTAGCTTGGTCTCTCTCTCTCTCTCTCTCTCTCTCTCTCTCTCTCTCTCTAACCTATCTCTGTAAAAACCCCCTTTTCCTCTTTTTCTCTCTGTACTGCCCCTTAGCACCTTCCCTTTCCTCTCTCTTCTCATGAGAGTTGGTCGTATCTTAACCTGTCAAATCTTTCTCTGATTCATCACTTTGTCTGCCACTCAATTAGATATCACTTTCAAACATGGCTGCTTCCTTCTACCAACTTTACTGTAATTGTTTGGGGTTAAAGGTTTGTGCTAAGCATACCACAACTAGAAACAGGTTCTTTTTTTCAGTAAATAACACAATCTCTGGGCTCATGGTGTGATCAAATATTCTGTAACACATTTTTTTTTCATGAAAATCTCCGAGCTATAGGAAGTGAAACTGTTATTCTCACATGTTTTAAGACCAAGACTTGAACTTAAGGTTGTCTGATGATGTCATATTCGTGGTACTCGCAGTGTTGGCCAGCTATGCTGCCTGATCCAGACACTCACTGTCTCCATGACATTGAGTGGGGCATCTGAGTCTTTGGGCTTCGGCTTCAATCTCCTTATTAAGGCATGAAATCTCTTACTGTGTGTTTACTTTTTTTTTTTTTTTTGGTTCTTTTTTTCGGAGCTGGGGACTGAACCCAGGGCCTTGCGCTTCCTAGGCAAGCGCTCTTCCACTGAGCTAAATCCCCAACGTGTTTACTTTTTATGTATGCATGTATTTAGTTTTGAGCCAGGGTCTCATGCAGCTAACCCAGGCTAACTTTAAATTCACTGTGCAGCTGAAGAGGATCTTAAATTTCTGATCATCTTATCTTCGCCTTCTAAGTGCTGGGATTACAGATGTGGACCCCCAACACGGGTTATGGGATGCTGGGTATCAAATGCAGGGCTTTGCACATTTTAGAAAAACATTCAAACAACCAAATTACACCCCTAGCCCACCAACGCCCCTTTTGCTTCTAACGTTCTGCCTGGTCCATTCACACATAGCAGAAACTTCAGAAGCAACGAATCACTTGTGGGAAGCTGCACCACTGATATGGGAAAGCAAGAACCTTGGGCCAAATTTCAAGCCAACACTTTGCATGGGTCCATAGTATTCCATCCAGGGAACCGTATACATGGTTAAGAGCATGGAGTTATAAAGTTCATTGTGTGAGAATTCCATGCATGTGTATGAAAATGTTTTGATCAAATCCAACTCCTAACCCCTCAAAGCATCGGTTTTTAAAGATCAGACTTCACATTTGTAAATCATAAATCTCCTTAACCCCCTTGCCTGAATTTCTTAATTTAAACTTGAGGTGGAAGACCAGTGCTCTTCTCATAGACACGTGATAAGAGTTGGCAGACTAAAGTATGTCAGTACCTGAGATAGAGCCTGGTTGCAAGGGGCGTATCTGTCTTCCTATGACTTTTACACATCTTTCACTCACAGCCATTTACACTAAGTCTGCATCCATCCCGTTTAATGGAATCAAACTGAATGAGAGAGAGAGAGAGACAGAGACAGACAGAGACAGACAGAGACAGACAGAGACAGAGGCAGAGAGACAGAGACAGAGAGACAGAGACAGAGAGACAGAGACAGAGAGCAGACATTATCACTCCTAGTTAAGGTGGAGGAGAAGAAGGTTTATTGTAGATATGAGGGAGAACATGTCCAGAGCTGTCTGTAAGGGTCGGGATGGCTGCTTCCACAGAGAACATCATAATACACACCCCTCACACTCTGCAAGATCCACCCAGGACCTAAACGTCCTCTTGAACCCAGCCAGCCTGCTGCACTTTGGTTAATACAGCCCTAGCCTGTCCTTCAGTTTCTGCTGTGGCAAAATTTAATTTGTTTCCGTAAGATTATGGTAACGACTGACTGAATCTCAGAGCAATTATTTCTAGAAAGGTCCTCCCAGCCAAGGAATTATCAACACCGATGAAATGCCATAGTGGCACACCCTCTGCTTGATGAAGATTTCACTGCGATATTCTCTAATGTGCCTGACAACTGAAATTGAACTCATTTTTATTATTGCTGCTGCCGACACCACTATAGTCTGAGCCAGAGGAGAGGTGGGAGAGTTGAAGGCTGTAGTTGGCAGAGGATAGCCAGAACAAGCACGTCTTCCTTTAAATCTCTTTGTAAGGGTGTAAGGGCGTGTGTGCGCAAACACACACACACACACACACACACACACACACACACACACACACACACCCAACGACATCTAGCATCTTCTGTTTCAACTAGCTCAGTATACAGCCTTGTTTTCATTGTGATTTGCAATGCCCAGGCCCCACAGGAGAGTGGATTGAAGAACTGACTGAGAAACCGCAGCACGTGAGTGTCCACGTCTTAAGCTCAACCACTGCCTTGTTGTCGTGGACATCTTCCCAGGAGAACTACAACAGCACCATTGTGTCTGTGGTGTCCCTGACATGCCAGAAACAGAAAGAGAGCCAGCGGCTGGAGAAGCAGTATTGTACCCAGGTAAGAACTGCTAGGGCAAGCACACCAAGTCCCCGAAGGCCACTTGAAACTCAACCTGTGGTGATGGGAGAGGGAATAGTCCCCAGGCCATACTGAGGTTCTCCTAGGGCACTGGAGAGTGACATTAACAAGAACCACCACAGGAGACAGGAAATGAGTGGGCATGGCTGGTCAGTTCCACTTCTCTTTCTGCTTTGTTAGAGGTCACGTTCCCAACGTTCCTATCGCTTCTGCTTCTTA
Source organism: Rattus norvegicus (assembly GCF_021556685.1). Lineage (NCBI taxonomy): Eukaryota > Metazoa > Chordata > Mammalia > Rodentia > Muridae > Rattus > Rattus norvegicus. The sequence goes on from NC_141537.1 coordinate 172,387,948, forward strand.
CTGAAGAGAAGTTGCCTACTCTGTGTCAAGAGCTTAGAGAAATGTTGGTTCCGTGGTCAGTTTGAAGAGCAGTGCTGTTTTCTAGTGAGATGGACTAAAAATGCGTATAGGACAACTGCACCATGTTCCAGAAGCCCGCACCAGCAACTGATGATGCTTCTGAGTTCACAAAGGAAGGATCTGATTTTCTCTCTTTTTTTTTTTTTTTTCGGTTCTTTTTTTTTCGGAGCTGGGGACCGAACCCAGGGCCTTGCGCTTCCTAGGCAAGCGCTCTACCACTGAGCTAAATCCCCAACCCCCTGATTTTCTCTTAATATAGATTGTGAGGAAGGACTATCAACACCCGTCCAAGAAATGCTTCCCTGGGGACGAGATAGCCAAGTTCAGTCTCTTAGAGGGGTTTGGTGTCTGTTGCATTTTTTCCGCTTGTATTTTAACGTTAAAGCAATGTGAAGTAAATAAAACAAGTTTAAAAACAAAAATATATATGAACTTTAAGAATTTTCTCCTCACCAATCCCAACTACAAGTCTTGAAAGATAAATGAGACTAGACAGCCACGGAGAGGGATGGAGCAGGGCAGAGAGAATATGCAAATTGGTGGTCCTGTGATTGGCTAGGTGTGGACACCTACAGCCAATCAGTGCTGGAGCCCTCTGCTCTAGCCTTAAATTCTAGCTTTACTTCTCTTCCCTAGAAGTGTGTGTGTTGAGGATGGGGGAGTGTCTGTTCATGCGGCAAACATCTGAAACATTTCCATTCCTCTTGGGAAAATTAGGCATCTGTGAAATTCAAGGAGTGAGAAATTTTAAATTGATAAGATTGATTCGGGAGCCGTGAAGCGTTGGAGATCTAAACGCTTTAGAACGCTAAGTTAAGTCCTTCCTAGAGGCATAATCTACCCCTTGACTCGTCAAATTAAGGAGTAAATATGCTAAACAGATTAACTAGCGATCACAGCTCCTTACTCGGCTCATTGGTTTCCTTCCCTGATGACACCCAAAGTAACTGACTTTAAACTGGTGGGAAACGTATTTCCTTCATAGACAGTGACCCGGAACTCAACTGTCCAAGGTACGTTTCCTTCTTGTCCAGTCGGATATAACAGATTATGTATCTTTTGCCTGGGAGCCCAAAACAAAAAGTTCTTATAGCTACTGTAAATTATAGATGATCCAGAGAAGGGCTCTCCAACTGCATTCTCACACCATTCTCTCCCAGTGCAACATTAAACCCTTAAGGATTTTGGATGGGCGAGAGACTGATGTTTAAAGGAGCACCAGCAGGCTGGCATTCCAGGTGTCCTCTCAGTCATTACAAGACTTTCCAGAGAATTGTCACAGTGTTATACCTCCAGCATCCATGGTCCTAACACCACACACGCACAGGCACAAGCGCATGTGCAAACACACACACACACACACACACACACACACACACACACACACTGCATGCTCTTACACATAATTTTCAGATGGGAAAACTAAATTCAAAATGTCCTAAGAAGATTGCTCATCAGGCAGAGTTCAGGATTCACATAAGAAGCATGGCATCTAGAAAATACTGGTAACTCTGAGAGATCATACGCCCTCTACTGGCTGTCATGTGCACAGGCATAAATAAATACTTTTTTTTTTTTTTTTTTTTTGTCTCAAGAGAAGCTGGGTAAATGACTCAGAAAACGGGTAAAGCACTTGCTATACAAACGTGATCCTCTGTGCCATGGAAAACCCAGACACAGAACATTCACTGCGATCTCTAAAATAAACGTGGCTCCGATTCAAATACAGAATAAAATCACCTCTCCAGAATTCTTGGGCTCAGAAGGATTTTGGACACTGAGTTGTGGCGGGAGGAGTGGAGTGTTTGTGTATTCCTATGGAGCTCCGTAGGGGTTCAACCATAGCACAAACAAAATATTCGTGTGTGTTTCATGTGCACCCCCCACACATAGTCTAAAGGCAGTTTTGAGTAGTATTTTAGTGTTTGTTCGTGACATAAATACTTGTGGTGTGATATTCACTACATTGGTGGTATGGTGTTGCTCAAACCGTTTCAGATTTTGGATCTCGCATTCTTGCATTAGGGATGCTGAAACTGAAGCTAGTCATTACATCCATGGCCTCACTTGCAGGAGTGCTTCTTATATTATACCTCGATCTTCTCTGAGGTACCCTGCTAAACTCTCCTCTTTGCCCTTCAACTCCATGGATACCTGTGTGATTCTGTATGTACATAAAGCAGTTCCTATGTAGCATTCTGGAGATGGGACAGGTTAGACCTGAGTCTCTATTTCATGAAGCGTACAGCCCAGCCTCTCTTCTCAATAGAAAACTTGCAAGGGTTTAAATCTATCTTGATCATAAGAACATATTCTTCGTAATGAGTGTTTGCATGGAGACAAATCCTCTTAAGGACCATCCTGGAGCTGCTCCTTCATGAAGATGGGAAATTACCGCTTTTCTGTGCTCTGTAAGAAACCGTGTTGACTGCCCCAAAATAAAGGTGCCCTGAGCATTTTCTCAAAAACTTAGCACACTCCCACTACTGTCAGAATTGGAGGGAGTGCCACGTGAGATATGCGTGTATCTTCATTCTTACGTGGCTGTGCCTCAGTCCGTGAGAGCTGTTTGACTGCTTGCAGGAGTGCATAATAATGAGAAAATGCAGACAGACGGACATACCAACCTTTCCTCTGGAGGAAGGAAGAGATGGTGGGCCAGAGAGGTGGTATATATAAGGGACTTCCCAGGAGCCACCCAGCTGACTGGTATCAAAGCAGGGGCCCCCACTCTGGATGATCTGTCTTCACAGCTGCTCATGGTTCTGTAGATATCTTGTGCTCCCTCATGAGGTGGTGATAGGGTGGAGAGACAGCCAACTAGATAGTCTAGAACAGACTACAGCATCACATAAAAGCAGGTTTCAGACTTTGTCTTCACAGTTATCAGCTCTGTCTCTTCTCTGTCTCTGTGTCTCTGTGTCTCTGTCTCTCTCTCTCTCTCTCTATATATATATATACACACACACACATATATATCCCTCTCTTTAATGTTATATGTATGTTTTGCCTGCATGTGTGACTATTGTCTGAGCACGGCATGCATGCCTGGTGTCTACAGAGGCCAGAAATCATCAGATCCCCTGGGGCTAGAGTTACTGACTGTTGTAAGCTGTCTTGTGGGTGCTGGGAATTGAAATCAAGATCTCCTGAGAGGGAGAGAAGTCTAGCTTTAACTGTTGAGCAATCTATCCAGACCCCTCATGTAGTTCTTGATGTCTTTATCTGTGATGTTGGGAGAAATCAGTCCTGTCTCACAGGGTTGTAATGAGGGCACATAGGACTGACACAGTGTCTGAAGGGTTTTTTTAAAAGAGGAAAGAAGAGTCAACTGTGGTCATTATTTAGGCTTAGCTGGATATTGTTTGGCTCAAGGGAAAGTGACCCGGTGACTGTCTGGGTCCTGAGTAGGAAAGCCCTGGTGTCTGGAATGGACGTACATCAAAAAGCTAAGGAAGAAAGCATCACAAGGGTGGACACAGGACCACCTCGGACAGAGGAGCCATTGTGCTCATCCCATGCAACCCACCCACCGCCTAACAACAGACTCTGTTTCTTCCAATTGCTCTCCTTAGTGTATTTCCTCCTGTGCTTTTAGCTCAGTAGGGACAGGCAGACCCAGTGCCTTCTGGGAGTCATATTGAATTGAGTTGAGTCCCTGGTATTGAAGTAAGCCAATAATGGAAGAAAAAGCTACAGAATGGAGATGAATTAAGTGGAAAGATTGGTTAACATTTTATTAATTTATTATATTGATTACATATCACACATCATATTATATTTATTAATATATTGATTTCTATTTTATTCATCCATTTGATGTTGACCAGTTGTTTGGCTAGTGATTAGAAAGAACTAGAAACAATGGCGCAGAAGAATTAAAGTGTTTAATTCCTCATTAAACTTACTATATAGTTCAGGCTGGCTTTGAACTCCTAAACTTTCTTGTCTTTACATTCCAAAGTATTAGGAACCTGCAATATAGGTTTCTACCTTAACAAACATTTAGGGATTCTTGTTTCTAATTGTTCTTCCCAAAGACAGGTAGTTTGAAATGACATTGTTCTCTATCTTTTATATAAAGCAGTATGACTTTTTTCATGCCTCTGTCTTTTCTAAAAGACATCATTTCCCTAGGTTAATGGCTGCCACGTATTTAAGTGACTGTAACTCTAGTTACAACACTCACAGTTAGAAACAATTGCTATGTAAAAGATTATCAAACTAAAAGGGAGGCGGTAACACCACCCTGAAGCAGCCTGCATGGTTTGTCTTATGTTGGTCTAAACAGCAATGTGGATTAGAGATCCAGGTGAGTATTTACAAGTGTGTCAGAATGTCTAAAATGCCCTGTCACGGCAAAAATAAAATTCTCTAGCAATGATGCTAACATACCCCACGTGTGCGGTTCAAAAGCACCCTATTTATGAATTTGTTAGAGGGCAGTCAGGAAGAATGCCTGCTGACATTCAGGTTTTGGGGAAGAGAACAGAAAGGCTTGGTCTGTTGCTCTTGTGTTGATGAACAACGGATCCACAGATGATGTGGATGTCACATAGAATATGATCTTAATAAAACAGTATTGCTCTGTCGTGCACAGCATGCACTGTCTCTTTATTTTTTTATTTTTATTCTAACTTCTTTTTTCTTCTTTTTTTTTTTTTTTTCCGGGGCTGGGGACCGAACCCAGGACCTTGCGCTTCCTAGTCAAGCGCTCTACCACTGAGCCAAATCCCCAACCCCTTATTCTAACTTCTAAGACCACAGTTTCACATAGCCCATGCTGGCCTCTAACTTACTATACAGTTCAGGCTGGCTTTGAACACCTAAACGTCCTTGCCTCTACCTCCCAAAGCATTAGAATTCTTCAGTGTGCCTCCATGCCTAGTGTATCTTTAGATGACAGTCTTGGAAAAGAAATCTAAATATGAGTAAGATGTTATGGTAAAAGGGCAAGGAAGGGGAGAGTACTAATGAACTGTGCCAGGGTAATCATCTCTCTTGTGCCTCCCCAGTTTGGGGAGAGAGTAGGCTGTATTCTACGCAAATCACGACCTGTCTAACACATATAGCCAGCCTCTGAAATTCACAGCATTGAAATTCACACCGCCAGTACTGTTTACCTTTATAATTTTAATGAGACTTTAAAAAAGCACACCATAAACTGCCAATGGAATTGTTATCCATTTATTTTCTTCATTCCTGAGGAAGTTTCCCATTTTATGTACCCCAGAGGCCAAAACAATTGATCTTAAGAGTTGATGTGTCTTACAGTCAGGTCTAAGCATCTCGCAAACCCTAAGATGTGTTATTACCTACATTAATATAATGAAGACACGAAGGTAACAGTGCTAAATGAAGTATAATCAAATCCCTGTGTTTATACCTATTGGAGTTGGGGCTTTATTTCAAACAACATGATGAAATTCGTTTTCCTCACTAAGGGAGACTGTCTTAAATATTAGAAGCACTAACATTGGAGCCAGGGGCTAGACAGATAATTCAGAGGGTAGATTAAGTTCTTAACACAAATGTAAGAACCCGGGCACATATTCGCCACCATGTGAGAAGCCCCACAGGGGCACACACACCTGTAATCCCAGCTCTGAGAGGCGGAGACTGGCCAGGCAGATTAGGCATCAGTGAGTACCAGGTTCTGTGAGAGACCTTATCTCAAAAGGTCATGTGCAGAGTGACAGAAGAAGATACCTGATAATAGCCTCTGACCTCTACAAATGCAAACATGGCTGTGCAGGCATGCACATATACATCATACGAATGCACACACATGGATACTGCATACACGATACACGCTAACCCACTCACGTCTTAACCTTGAACTGAAGCATCAATCCTGCACATGCTCACATTGATCGTCCATCCATCCACTCTGTTCACATGTGTGTCCCTATTATTGCTCTCTCTATCACACTGGTCACGTAACCAATAGAAACGGAGAGCTGAGACACTGCCTCTATGACATCATTTTATAAGGTTACAATAGACTTTGCAAAGTGCTTACAGCTGTCCCTTGGCTTGCCCTGAGTGCAGATTAGAGGTCATAGCACTCGACTGCTCTTCCCAACAGTAAATGTGAGCAACTGACCTTGGCCGTTCTCTTGCTTTGCTTCTCCATCTATTAAATCAGAGATCTGAATAGATAATCTCTGAGGTCATTTCCATCTCTATAATTAGATATTATATGCTTCCAAGTGACGAGAGACTAAAGGCAATTCTGCACTGATCTTGGCATGTCATCAGCTGACACCGCCATTTAGGATGTCAGGCTACCCTCATGGTATTCCTGATTTGATTATGGTTCCGGGAGGAGGATGCTCTGGTATATGTGGTTGCACTCGACAGTGATTCATTGGGGGCAGCCCATGGGGGCATATTAAATCCAGTCATGGAGTTTCAATGTCCTGGTTCTCCTTCTGAATTCACATAAAGTATAGATCATCCTAACTTTGAAATCTTAACCTTCCTCAGCATGAGTAAAAGATGGCGGACTTCAAAGTCAACGATTACATTCTAACAACTTGCTATGGATTGTTTGTCTCGCTCTGAGAGCCTCGCTCTACATAAATCTTATTGGGTGTTTGCTTTAAGGTGAACTCAAGCAAACCTGTAATTGAGAACCTGGTTCCCGGTGCCCAGTACCAGGTTGTGATGTACCTAAGAAAAGGCCCTTTGATTGGGCCACCTTCTGATCCTGTGACATTTGCCATTGGTAAGTTGTTAGCCATGCTAGATAGATAGATAGATAGATAGATAGATAGATAGATAGATAGATAGATAGAAAGAAAGAAGATAGGTAGGTAGGTAGATAGGTAGATAGATAGATAGATAGATAGATAGATAGAAGATAGGTAAGTAGATATATAGATAATAGATAGATAGATAGATAGATAGATAGATAGATAGATAGATGATAGATAGGTAGATATATAGATGATAGATAGGTAGGTAGATAGATAGATAGATAGATAGAAGATAGGTAGGTAGGTAGATAGGTAGGTAGATAGATAGATAGAAGATAGATAGGTAGGTAGATATATAGATGATAGATAGATAGATAGATAGATAGATAGATAGAAGATACGTAGGTAGGTAGATAGGTACGTAGATAGGTAGATAGATAGATAGATGATAGGTAGGTAGGTAGGTAGATAGATAGATAGATAGATAGATAGATAGATAGATGATAGATAGGTAGATATATAGATGATAGATAGGTAGGTAGGTAGATATATAGATAGATAGATAGATAGATAGATGATAGGTAGGTAGGTAGGTAGGTAGATAGATAGATAGATGATAGATAGATGATAGGTAGGTAGGTAAATAGATAGATAGATAGATAGATAGATAGATAGATAGATAGATAGATATATGATAGATAGGTAGATATATAGATGATAGATAGGTAGGTAGGTAGATATATAGATAGATAGGTAGGTAGGTAGATAGATAGATAGATAGATAGAAGATAGGTAGGTAGGTAGATAGGTAGATAGATAGATAGAAGATAGGTAGGTAGATATATAGATGATAGATAGATAGATAGAAGATAGGTAAGTAGGTAGGTAGATAGGTACATAGATAGGTAGATAGATAGATAGATAGATAGATAGATAGATAGATAGATAGATAGATTGATTTTTTAAAGAAGACCTATTGTTACCAGACTACTGGTTGGAAGGGTGCAGCCTTCAACCTGAATTCATCAATTCATCATAAATGGAAGCATCACGAAACTGCACTCAATACCCCTGCATCAGATTATACGTTTTTCAATATGTATGGGATATAGCTCCCAGGAGATGCCTCCCCACACACAGAGACGAAACCCAAAGCGGGAGATGTTCCAGTTACTTAATATAGATGGTGTCGTGTGTGCATTTGACCTACAGATACCTTCCCATACACCATAGCCATTGCTGGATCAATCTCTTAGGACACCCAATACAGTAGGAACAGTACACGAAGAGATGACTATGTTGTTTACGGTAAAATAATCTTCAGGGGTCTGCCCTATTCAGTACAGATGCGAGGCAAAACAGGACAAGTCTCCATCCATTGTTAAATGGGTTAAATTCTAGTACCTGCTAGACATGAGGGACTGACTCCCTCAAATAAACAGCCTGTGTATTTGGAAGACATCCTTCTAGAGAATAGAGTCACCACATAGAGGAGAAAGTCAGAAGTAAATATCTATTTACTTTAGTTTTTCTGCAACGAGAGTTAAGAGATAGACAGCCCTGATTGTCCCATTCGAAGCCACTGTACAGACGCTAACGCCCCTTCTGGTTTTCTCTCTTTGCCCTCTACCCTTCCCTCTTGCAGTTCCCACGGGGATAAAGGATTTAATGCTCTATCCATTGGGTCCCACGGCAGTAGTGCTGAGCTGGACCCGACCTTACTTGGGAGTGTTCAGAAAATACGTGGTTGAAATGTTTTATTTCAACCCCACCACCATGACCTCCGAGTGGACGACCTACTACGAAATAGCAGCGACCGTCTCCTTAACATCGTCCGTGGTAATGCTCCCAAAGCCGGCTGGCGCACGTGTGAATGGCCATGCCTATGTCACAGCTATGTTAGGGAAAGTCATCTGTGAACGAGGCCATTTTGGAAGATAGCTATTTGATCTGCACAGGCAGATAGCTGTTTTGAAGGACTTCAGGGGTCTTAGTTGTTGCAGTTGGGTTTTGCTTAGTTTAATTGGTTTTGTTTTGTATTGTTTGGTTTTAACACGGCCTCTCTCGAGTAGCCAAGGACAGTGGTGAACTTTAGGGGTGACTGCTTCTGCTTTGACAGTGCTGGGATTAAAGGCACTCCAGGCAATTCTTGTTTCCTGGTTGGTTGCTAATTAATGGCTTTATAGTTCTCTTAGGTTCAGAATCTGTCTTTGTCTTTTGAGAGAGAGATAAAGGTGGTTATGCACCTAACTTTCACCCCTGGTGGTATTTCTCTCATAAGGAGTTTTCTCCAGTCAGAGCAGTGCTGCCCCATACTTAACTCTCCTCTCATCACAAGAGATTTCCCTCTGGTCTTCTACAGTTGACTGACTGTCTGTAGCCATGACTCTGCTTGGCCTGTACAAATCAGCCCATACCTGCACTGCTGACCCTTTGGAAACAGCTTATGTAATAATTGCTCTTTCTGAGACTAGACTCATTTTGCAAAGTGTAGGCAACCTATGCATGACCCCTGAAGCACACAGTGGCTCTCCAGACAGAGGACAGTCTGGTCATTGCCACCCAGTAAGACTGTGGTCCCTCATCATGCAAGAAGAATACTATCTCTCCCTTTTTCCTAGAAGCAGGGAAATAAATATGTGCAAACACTCATCGATAAGTGCTACTTCGTTATGCAGTGTTTCTTTGGAAATGGTGAAGCAACACCGTATTTTCTCTGTCTTTCAGTCATTTTTTTTTAATTATGTATCTCATTTCATTTATGGTTCATTTCACTTCAAAAATAACCCTAAAGGCGTAGAAAAAGAAAGCAAAAAATTATTAATGTTTATCATGACCCACGGAAAGTACATCAACTTCATAAATACTGTTTTCCTCTTTGTCTTTTGTCTTCTGATTTTCCTCCGTCCTTGCTCAGAGAATAGCAAATCTATTGCCGGCGTGGTACTACAACTTTCGCGTAACCATGGTGACGTGGGGAGATCCAGAATTGAGCTGCTGTGACAGTTCCACCATCAGCTTCATAACGGGTGAGTGGTGGAGGAAAAGGTCCCACAGGAGAAGCCATCTTGAGCAGGTACCAGGGGGTCCCAAGTGCCCGTCATTCATCATTGCCTGGGTATCTTCACGGAAGATACGCCCTTGATTCTGGTGCCTCAGATTTAATTGATAAGCACTAGAAATGAGAGTATGGCTTTAAAATCCACAGTTCCTGCCCTCCGAGTTTGTTCAGTTGGAGTCACTGCCCTTGACGTGCGCTCTTCAGCCGGCATCGATCTGAACAGAGCTGGAGGCAGCAGACTTAGCTTTCAGCTCCCCCGCACACTTGACTGATGTTATGTATTAGGTCATCAGATCTCTGAGAGTGTTTCACTTCCTTGTTAATTACTCCATTTCTACACTCACTGACTGTTGGGACTAGACTCCAACTGAGGGCCTGGGAGGAAGGGTTCACACCGGTGGGGCACTGCCTCCGGTCACTGTGAGTTTGAGCAAGTTAAGGTTCCCAAGCCTCAGGTCTGTGTAAGGCACAAAAGAGAATGACGCAGAATGCTTGTTCCATCATGACAAGCAACGATGACTTCTCCATTGAACAAGCCACTTAGCAAATTACATGGCACCAAGTTTTGATGTTTAAATTACGTCATTAGTCTTAGGTTCCCCAAGAGCCTTAAATTGTCCAATTGCATGGACAATGATTGGAGGAAACAATAAAAATGAATAATTCATTCAACGAGGCTCTAACCTTGGAGCTGGGGAGGAGGTCCAGTGGCTAAGAGCACTGGCAGCTCTTCTAGAAAAACTGAGTTCAGTTCCCTGCACCCAACCTCCAGATCTAGGGATGGGACTCCCTCTTCTGACCTCCGTGGGCACATGTGCTCACATGTGTAAAAACCTCACACAGATACATACATACATACATACATACATACATACATACATACATAAATTAAAGACAAAATAAATCTTAAAATTAAAAGAACCAGTAACCCTTGCTGTTTGGACCAACACTGTTCAAGAACTTGCTTTGGACCAGGAGGTGTATTGGGAAAACAGAGGAAATGACAAACTCTGGTGTGCCACTTTCTGTAGTCCCCAGGGTCCTGCATGCTCTCCGTCCCATATGTCAATAGTCAGAAGAAGCAATGAGAAAACCCCCAAAAGAGGAGAGGGTACCAATCACTAGGTGAACACTGTGGTCAGTTCTCAAACTGCATTAATAAGCACATGTTTAATTATAATTACATTTTACTATAACGCTGACTTTTTCACGGTAGCTCTATGGAGATCTGCTTTCAGAGAACGGGTATTCTTTCCTCCCTAGACAGAACGGGTGCCTTTTCCTCCCTTTCAAAAGACTTGGCTCCGAACTGGCTCTGCTCACTTCTGGTTGCTGACATCTGAGTGAACCATCGTGATGATTTTGAACTCCCTTTTCTCAACAGCAGAGCTCCCCAGGATCTTGCCAACTGATTTGTACAGCAGACGTTCATGAATTAGGTTATGGCCTTCACAGTCCCGGGCAGCAGCAATAGGAAAGGAACAGGAACCGGGGTTCCGTCTGCAGTGCTGAGCCTTCTAAAATGACCACCCGGGACTGGAAAGACGGCTCAACACTCAAGAATTCCACGGCTCTGGCTGAGTACCTGCCTGGGCTTAGCACCCATCATCCACGTCAGGTGGTTCAGAGGCACCTGTAAGACCAGCACTAAGAGCTCTGACACCACCTTCTGGCTTCATTGGGCACTGCACTCCTGTTCCCATGTACACACACATACACATAATTAAAAATAAAAACAAAAACCTTTAAAATAAAATAAAATTAGGACCTGCCTGGAGTGGAGCAAAGTGTACAACAATTTAGATGAGATGTAGCAAGTCCAGACAAATAAACAAACAAACTAATGTATTACCTCCAATGAAGTGATCTTTGAGAATGTCATATTGTTCTTGATGGACAGCTTAGTCATGGTGGCATTAGCCGTGTGAGTTTTACCTCAACTGTTTTCAAGCCTCACATCTAAAGCATGGGTCTAGTAATAGCACAGTATAAGAATATTAAAGTAGTTTGCAGGGTTGAGGAAACGACTCAGTGGGTGAAGTGTTTGCTGAGCACAGACAAGGATCTACATTCTCTAGGACCCAAGTAAATGCTGGATATGGTCGCCCGTGTCTGTAATTCTAGCAGTAAGAGGCCTGGTAGATCTCAGGGCTCACTGGCCTGAGAGAGAGAATTCCATGCTTAAAGAGGATGCTCTCTTAGATAGATAAATGATTGATAGCTAGATAGATATAGACAGACAGACAGATATAGAGACAGATAGATGATAGATAGGTGATGGATAGATAAATGATAGATATAGACAGATAGATAGATGAAAGATAGATAGGTAGATGATTGATAGATAGATAGATGATAAATAAGTAGATAGGTAGATAGATAAATAGGTAGATAAATAGTGATAGATAGATAGGTAGGTAGATAGATAGATAGATAGATAGATAGATAGATAATAAATAGGTAGATGATTGATAGATATTGATACATATGTAGGTAGATGATTGAGAGAGAGAGAGAGAGAGAGAGAGAGAGAGAGAGAGAGAGAGAGAAGTAGACAGATGATTAACAAATAATGCTAGATGGACAGACAGGTGGAGAGCAATAGAGCCAGATGTCCCTTTCTACCTCTGGTCTCTGCATACTTGTACATGAACAAACACATAACCCCACCCCCCTGACACGCACATACATCACACAAACACCACAGATCCATAAAAAATAAAGTACACATACACATGCATGTATATACACATATACATATATGCATATATTTATATATAAACTGGATGAAATTCTAGCCCTTTAGTTCTTTGTCTGACTTTCATCATTTCACATGAGAACCCTACCTTTTAAAAGTGAGGTTCTCCTGACTTGCTCTTCTGTGTTTTACATTTTAACCCAAATCAAATCACATAGTGGGAAAGGACACTAGCTGACAGGCTCTAAAGGTGCAGGCCTGTTATCCCAGCTACATGTGAGCTTGAGATGGGAAGATGACAAGTTCAAGGCCAGCCTGGGCTACAGGGTAGATTCAAAGGCAGCCTGGGCAACTTAGTGAGACAGGGCAGGGGGCTGGTGTGTAAATGGGGGTTAGAGCCCTTGCTAACTTGCAGGAGGCTCCAAGGTCAGTGGCCCAGTCCTCACTACTTCCCTCCCTAAAAGAATTAGTTTTGACTTATTCAGACTTCAGTCTACTACTAGGGTTAGGCGACCTGTCTGAAAGCCAAATTCATAGTGATTATCTTAGTATACCAAATAACGATTAGTAAACAGCAAGGGACATCTTGTGGCCTTTGGCAAGGTGTGAGATCGCTAAGCAGCACGTGCCAAACCTGAAGCCCTGTGACGAGGAGCAGGTATGTGTTGGTTTGTAATTTTAAGTGTATTTCACCAAAATTAGAATATGGGGACAAACTCCTTTGAGCAAAGCATTCTGTAGGCATCTACATATGATGAAGTATACTAGGATGTCAGAAACCATAGGTATTTCTGTGTTAGATCATCCAGAGACAACCAACTTATAATAAGGAACGCTTTCTCTGAACTGTGGTTTCTGAGGTTTTGGTTTATAGTGATGCAGAGCACCGTGGCATGAAGAATCCGAAGCAGCCAAGCCACTCACCCCCTGGCAATTGGAAAGTAAAGTGGACAGAGCAGGAGGAAGAGACTTGGCACACAGCTTCCAGATCCAATCCCCAATCACCCACTTCCTGTCACTGGGCCCCACCCCTAAGGTTTCCATTACCTCCATAGCCTTTGAATGGACATTCGGACCCCAAACGGGGAGAGCATTGCTGCTATCTAGAGATTGTGTTGTTACACACAAGGGATGGGGCTGCTCACACTTATGGGAAACGTGCATGGATGGTGCAGGCATGCAAGATGTGCTCCACAGAGATGCTGTGCAGCTGTTACACATTACACATGCATGTGAACATGTGCTCTATAGAGATGCTGTGCAGCTGTTACACATCACACATACATGTGAACATGTGCTCTATAGAGATGCTGTGCAGCTGTTACACATCACACATACATGTGAACATGTGCTCCATAGAGATGCTGTGCAGCTGTCACACATTACACATGCATGTGAACATGTGCTCTATAGAGATGCTGTGCGACTGTCACACATTACACATGCATGTAAGCATGTGCTCCATAGAGATGCTGTGCGACTGTCACACATTACACATACATGTAAATATGTGCTCCATAGAGATGCTGTGCAGCTGTCACACATTACACATACATGTGAGCATGCGTTCCATATAGAGATGCTGTGCAGCTGTCACACATTACACATACATGTGAGCATGCGTTCCATATAGAGATGCTGTGCAGCTGTTACACATTACACATGCATGTAAACATGTGCCCCATAGAGATGCTGTGCGACTGTCACACGTTACACATGCATGTAAACATGTGCCCCATAGAGATGCTGTGCGACTGTCACACGTTACACATGCATGTAAACATGTGCTCCATAGAGATGCTGTGCGGCTGTCACATGTTACACATACATGTGAACATGTGCTCCATAGAGATGCTGTGCAGCTGTCACATGTTACACATGCTGTAAGTGGCTGGTAGGTCTTGAAGTCATCGTCTATTAAGAATCCTTGTCAACTATTATTTCAGTGTCCTCTGAAAGGAAATGATTCTCATGACTTCTAGAAATTCAACTTTAAAGATTTTGGTTGAACTTATGCCATGTCTTGGAGTAAAATGTTTGCTTTCTAGGCACTTTACACGTGCGATTTAAATTTAATTGTATATTTTTTCCTTAAGTTCTTTCAAGTTTTAGACCACTTTAAACAATAATTTTAAAAAATGCTCTCGGAGCTTATATGATATGAAGTTTATATAACATTTTTCTCCTCAGCAAGGTATTACATTTTCAATTAAATTAAAATTTAATCTTAAAGTGTTAGAGTACGGAGTAAAGAAATAGCCTCAATGCTAGACTTAAGCCTTGGGCATGACTTGCGAGGTCCACTCCTTACTGCTTACCTCCGTCAGCTGCGTTTACTCGGAGCCCCCTGTCTGCAGAGCACACGGCTAGATTCCTCAGTGAAATCTCTGTGCTACGCCAGAAATAACAGTTGTCAGAGCTTCTCCCCATCCCCCCTTTTGTTCTTTGGTCTCCTAAGTACCTTTCATGTGCCACAGTAAAGAATTTAATAGTACAGGGCCTCAGATTTCTCCATATTGTGAGAATTACCAATGCCTTTTATCACTGAGTGATGTACCCAATGCTCCTGAACGATCACACATTTTAGGCATCTTGAAACTGCAGCCTATACGGGAGGTCCTGATATCCGGGTGGGGACAGGTCCTGCTGTTTGTGTCTAAGATGGTCCCATAGAGCTAGTGCCCAGCCTTCACCGCTGACTTCCAGTTTCGTTTCTGAGATATTGTCGTGTGGTATGAAGTTGAATTTTCCTTTCTTCTCTTTTTTGCTTTTTTCGAGAGGGTTTCGCTGTGTAGCACTGGCTGTCTTGGAACTTGCTCTGTACACCAGGGTGGCCTTGGCCTTGCAGAGACCCACTCTGCCTCCTGAGCGCTGGGATGAAAGGCGTCCGCCACCACTGCTGGGCTTGACGTTGAATTTTCTAAGTCAGCTTCATTTAGGATGTGACATTTCTCATGTTTGGTTGGGAAGTCCTTCAGCCACGAGCCTTTATTCTAAGCTCTACCTCTTTCCTCACAGCCCCCGTCGCTCCAGAAATCACGTCTGTGGAGTACTTCAACAGCCTGCTGTACATCAGCTGGACCTACGGGGACGCCACCACTGACCTGTCCCATTCGAGAATGCTACACTGGATGGTCGTGG
Organism: Rattus norvegicus; assembly: GCF_021556685.1. Classification (NCBI taxonomy): domain Eukaryota; kingdom Metazoa; phylum Chordata; class Mammalia; order Rodentia; family Muridae; genus Rattus; species Rattus norvegicus. The sequence goes on from NC_141537.1 coordinate 172,403,609, forward strand.
CAGAAGGGAGGAGGAAAATTAAAAAGAGTGTATGTTCCGTTGAGTCCTAACACCGGGCACCCAAGCAGTTGGTTGCACGAGCTGTTGACAACCCTTACTTAAGCTCGGCTTTTCAAGTCTTTGACAGGGAACTGAAATCATTGGCAGGCCTGAATTCACCTATATTTCAAGTTGTAATTTGAGAGCTGAGTTTAGTAGTACTGGAGAGGTGGGGGCGTGGGAGGGAGTTTAAGGTCACCGACCACCCTAGGATGTGTGAGAGCTTTTCCTTCAGGACGCTGAGCGTTGTCAAACAAGCTACCATTCATCCATGTCAATATTTCCACAGTGATCCCCATGACCCAGATATCTGAGCACATTCGGGATATTGATGCCTTCTCTCTGCTTTATTAAGCTTTTGGACCATGCTTAAGCTACTGCAGGAAACACAGATAAAAAGAAAGTGGGTTGAACAGAATAGAGGACGAGAGACGTCCTGGTTTCTGCTACTGCCCCCTTCCACCTCTATGTGGCTTGCTCCTTTAGGCTTCGTTCCTATTGTGCCCACACTAGTCTGAAGGAAGAAACAGAGCAGTGATGGAGAGCCAGCACATGCAGGATGGGAACTAACCTAGACGCTGCCCCCGTTTTGTTTCCACTTGCAATCTCTTGCTCAGAATTGGATCACTTAATCCTCTCCAGCTACATAGGAAACAGCAAATAGAGTCTTCATGTAAATAACCGTGTGTGTACAAACATGTCTATGTTTCCTTGGAACTATACAATAAGTATCTTTTCTAGAAGCTATTGTGAATATGCAGTATGACATATAAGGGCCAACACATTTGGAAATTGTCCAAGCTGATATGTATGGTGCACTTTAAGGGAGCTTGCATTCAAACAATCCAGTCCAGCAATATAATACTAGTCAACTGTAGGTTACAGTGTAAGCGCATGGGTTCGTGCTGTCTGATAGAGCCCTGGAGTCTGTGTCTGTGCTTGCTGTGTAGGGTGAGGTGCTGGCTTGTACAGTCCACACTGAAATTGTGAATCTTGATGGTCTTGCAGGTGACACGCAATGTCATGACGGCCATCCTTAGCCTGCCTCCAGGAGATATCTACAACCTGTCTGTCACAGCCTGCACTGAGAGGGGGAGTAACACCTCCATGCTCCGCCTTGTCAAGCTAGGTAAGGAGCGTGCAGAGGTGAGGGCTGAAGAGGCTGTGCCGGGGTGAGGAGCCTTTGCCTCCCTTATTCAGCAGGGGCTCCACAGCTCACTGCACCCAAACCAGAACAAGGACTTCTCTCTGAGAAGTACAGAATAGACACACTAGGAAAAGAACACAACCACGTTGGTGTGAGTTTTTTGTTTGTATGGGTGGAGCGTAAACCAGGCTGTGACGTGGACCTGTGTCCTTCTTAGCAGCATTGGAGGGACCACGGAGCCCTAGGAACTTTAGAAGTGGAAGACGTGGCTGGTTATCTAGTTTGGCGTTTCCACCCACTCAAACAGCATTCTTTTTCGTGCACATATTATTCCTTAACTTAGGTTGAATAAAATACCTTGACTTTATTGAAGTTGGTACCATTTCATAATTCCGACAAAATTGACATGAGAGGAAAATAATTTATACCGGGGAAAGACAGATGACACCAACTCGTTACGTAATAATCCAGGTCCCCTGCAGGTGGATTCAGACACAACTGTGTCCACCGATGGACGGCACTGATGCCTCTGCAGAACAAAAATGACTAAGTCTGGGATTTAAGAAATAAGAAAATAACAGGTCAGTCATAGGAAAGGGGGTCTGGAGAAATGGCTTAGTACAGAGTGTTGATGGCTTTTTCAGAGGTTTTAAACCTCGGTGCACCACACCAGGCAGCTCACAGACACCTCTAACTCCAGCCTCCAAGGGACCTGTCACCTCTTCTGGCCACTGTGGACACCTACACACACACCTGCACAGACACACACCCTCTCTGTCACACACACACACACACACACACACACACACACACACACACACACAAGAAAACAATTTTTTTCTTTAAAAGGAAAGGAATAAATGTGAAGATGAATTAGTTTGCTGTGAATAACTCCAGTGAACATAGGCAGAGGACGGCCCAGAATGAAACTGTTGTCAGAGCGAGTGGTAGGAACCTAGAAGTGCTTGCATTTAGTGAGACACAAGGGAAATTTACCTTAACCGTGGCGGATGTTGCAGAGCAAGGGAATAGCATAGGAAGTTGGCTGTAGGTCCAGTAACCTATTGTATTTTTTTTTTTTTTGGTTCTTTTTTTCGGAGCTGGGGACCGAACCCAGGGCCTTGCGCTTCCTAGGCAAGTGCTCTACCACTGAGCTAAATCCCCAACCCCTAACCTATTGTATTTGATTATGAAGTAGAGGAAAGAGTTCTAAGGCTCTAAATACAAAGAAATAATGACACGGTCTGCTCATAAGCCCACCTTCACCGTTACCTACTGAAAGCACTTTCCAGTTTGCCTGACACTGTGCCCATTAGTATGTGCAGCTACAGTGGTTATGCATGGAAACAATACCGTGTGTTAAAGGCACACTTCATTTCTGATACCTAAAGGGAGTTGGGGAAATGACACTCGACCATTGACCATAGTTGATGGAGAATGAGGTGGCAGAGAGCTGGGTGTCGGCTTCTAGGGCATCATTGGTGTAAGTGCAGCTGCTCATAAACAAAGCACACTGAAGACAGGGTTAATCCAGCCTAGCCCGGGTGACAGAGTGACACGCTCTCACAAGCTAAGTGACACAGAAGGCAGGCACAGCTCATCAATACCAAGGTTCACAGCGGAGATGTCAGTGTGTGTGTTTCAGAGTTAAGAGGTGCAATGTGACAGAACATGCATTCCAAGGAGGTCCCACAGCTTGCCACCATCACTGTTCAGACTTGTGCTCATTCCTCACAAGTGCTTGACCACGTTCAAGGGGGGGTTTCAAGACCTTTCTCTTATTCCTTGCGCCCGTACCTGCCTCTCTGGGTGGAGAGGCTCACACAGGCACATCTCCAGAAGCTTAAGGTCTCTGCAGTCATGTTGTTCTTAGCAAGGTATCTTGAGAAACGCTTAGGAAACCAGAAACAATGAACCGGAGAGACACTCCACAGACAAGTGCTCCCTGCCAGCCTGACCCAGAATTTAATCTCTGGGACCCACATCATGGAAGGAGAGAACTGACTCCTCGCAATTGTCCTTTTACCTCCACATGCAAGCTGTTGCCTCATAGTTTCCTCATCTCCTCCAACAAATAAAGAAAAACAGAAACTATTTTCTTTTAAAAAGAAAATAGGGTCCCAACAAAAGAAAACAACATTTTCTTCATTTTGTCCAATACATACATTCCTCTGTATCTACGGTGTCTGAACATAGCCTCAGATTCTTAGTTAAGTGGTAAAAGCTAAATTCTTACCGAGATGCTGATGCTACAAGAAGAAATAACATGTTGGATAATTTTAATGTTGCACCTTAATTGCAGGCAAAATCACTCCTTATGACAACTTGTAAACAATTAACTTACCTAATCCCTTGGAAACTGTTAAGTATTAGGAAATAGAAAAGCATGTGCAATTTCAATTCATGATAAGTTTATTCTGGTGTCATAGTAGAACACCACGAGATGGCCAACCAGTTAGTTCAGTGCTTGCTGCCAGCATGATGACCTGAGTTACATGCTTGGGACACACATGATGGAAAGAAAGAACCAACTGCCCAAAGTTGACCAACCGCCACACAAGTGCCATGGCACACAAGGTACACACACACACACACACACACACACACACACACACACACAAAGACACACATATACATATACATATACACATATTTACATATAATACACATCCATACACACATGCACAATAAGCACATACACATGTATATCCATACTTACACACAATACACATACATACACACAAACACACACATATACACGTGTATACATGCACATATACATATATACACAGATACATGTATATACACAGATGTACAGATGCACATGCACACATACATACATACACACATGTACATACACATATGCACTCATACACATATGTATTCATGCACATACATACACATGTATACATGCACATGCACACATACACACACACATATATACACACATGCGCACACACATGTGTCAGAATTATGAAGAAAGCATAATTGGGCCAACAATGAATGCTTAGTTGTCTGAATCCCAGACACAGATGACCACTGTGATTTAGTCAGATTGCTTGAGAAATAAGGGTGACTCTAGAGGAGGCGGCTGTTATGGAGATGGAGAGATTTGGACAGGATTAGAGAGGTGTTTTGGAGATTGAGGCTCCAGAACTTTCTTTTTGGACAAATAAAGGAAGTGAAAGAAAAAGAAATTAAGAATAACTCCCCAGCTTGGCTCTTGAGCAACTCTGTTTTACGTTTATGTAAGTGAGGGAGACACAGAAACAAACAGGATCGATGAAGGGGTTAGTGGGGAGGGGTGTGTTAAGATCCCTTTGTTCTTCTAACTTAAAAAGATTTGACAACTAGAAAATGAAAGCACAAGTGTCCAGCAAAGAGGTTGATCTCTGTGTGGGGATCATAGGGAAATTCTGGTCTGGATCATCTAAATTAGATCACCGAGTACCAATTAGAAACTGAAGTGAGAAGCCCTGGGACTCCAGAACCCAGAGACGGAACAGAGAGAAGATTCCAGAAAGATTCCACAGAACAGCCAATGAAGGAAGGGAAAGCCCAACTCCACCCTTGTAAACCACCCTTGTGAAATTCTGCTTTATTCAGACCACATATGGCAAAGAAGAAAATTCCTAGCTTGACTCCCAGGAGAATCGGCACTTAGCCACGAGTGGTTGCCTTGTGAGCTAGCTAGAACCCAGAGACGTGATCACGCACACACACACACACACACACACACACACACACACACACACACACACACACACACACAGAGTCCTATGCCTTTTATGTGCTTGTTTCTCACGTTTTACTGACTGAAGGAATTTTATGGCGGTCATGGGAGGAACCACACACACCCGCTCTGTGGCTTTCTCTTCCCCTTTTGGAAACTTGATTTTAGGGCATAAGCTTGACAGTCTTAGTCTCAGTCATGAGAACTTTGATGTGAATGAAAAATTCTGAAAGACATTAGTGTGAACCCAGACAGGAATTTTTAAGACATATTTGGTATGTTAGGCATTAAATTCTCCCCACCCCACCCCACCCCATTGTAAATAAGTATTTCTCTCATCCGTGTTTTGCTTACATGCCTGTCTGCCACACACGCATGTCTGGTGCCTGCAGAGGACAAAATAAAGTGCCAGATCCCTTGATACTGAAGCCGCAGGCAGTTGTGAGCCTCCATGAGGGTGCTGGAATTGAACCTGGGTCCTCTGAAGAGCGACTCTTAAACACTAGTCTATCTCCTCAACCTCTGATTCATAATTTAATACATTTTCAGTTGCTAAATGTTTCCTTTTTCCATTCTTTGGTATTCTTTCTTAAATATTCAAATTCCCAGTTAAATTCAGGGAAAGAGTTTTTTCCCTAGGTCAGTGAGATGAAGTCTAAAATATACCCAAACCTGACAGATTCCTGTGGTTAAACTTTTCTCTTCCAACGTTTATGATGCTGACACACTTGTCCTGACACACTCATCCTGACCACTTACCGCCACGACTCATCCTGAACAATTTTTTGCCTCTTACATCGGCTGTCTCTCCCCCCAACCCTCAGCTTCAAACAGCGCTTTCTCTTGCAGAGTTTGCTCCCTTCAGTGTGAGCATCGTGCTGCTTCTACTTGAGGGCTCCATATGCTGATACGAATGGAACTTTGATTTTTTTCAATCCTTATTTTTAATAAGAATGCCCACATTCTTAAACAGTCTAACATCCCTTTTAGCCCACTACCCACCAGAGGTAGTGGGAAAGAAAGGATATGGGGGAACTGGACCTGTTTAGAATGGTTCTTTGGAGTAACTCCTGTCTGTGCTGTCTGGCAGGCCAATAAACACATGTTGTTAGCAAAGAATCTTTCATCATGTGTCCTCTCACATGTTTGCTTTAGCAGAACATCCTTTGGTCTGTATCTGCTTCAGCTAAAAGTTCCTTCAAAGTCTGCCTTAGCATTTCACCTGTAACCACTACAGCTAAATGTCCCTTCACGTGTTTATTCTGGCAAAATGCCATCCAACCTACTTTCCAAAGAATTCTACCTCCTATGGGAGATACTTTGTTGGCAAAGTTGATATTATTATACGAAAATACTTTGTTCTGCTGTAGAAATGTTATTATAATATAATAGAAAAGACCCTCAACTTGCATTTTTACACACTAAGAAAATTCTAGAAATTCCTTACACTGAGGCTGAAGATTGAAAATAGGGTTTTTCCTCATCAGACATAGAGATGATATTTACAGCATTACTACCAGTGTCACATGTGTAAAACTCATCAAGTTTAAAAGAATAAAGTGGCCAGTGAGGAGTACACCCACTCTTTTGGATATAATAAGAAGTCATAAATACCATTCAATGAGTAGTTATATCATTGAGCAACATCAAAAGACACAGTACATGGGACATAGTGTCTCATGCCTTGAATCCCCACATTTGAGAGGCAGAAGCAGGAAGATTGCCATGAGTGTAAGGGGAGTCTAGGCACATTAGTGATTTGCAAGATGGAATACTCTCTCTCTCTCTCTCTCTCTCTCTCTCATTCCCTGATCCACAAGGAAGAGAGAGAGAGAGAGAGAGAGAGAGAGAGAGAGAGAGAGAGAGAGAGAGAGAGGTTGATTAGCAAAGACAAATTTGGACCAATAAAGACATTGAGTTCTGCTCCAAGACTAAGTATTAAACTTGACTCTTCCCTTTGTGACCACCAAGAGAAAGAAAGAGTTTAGTGGTGAAGCACAAAGGGTTAGGTGCCCGCCTTCACTTCAGAAGTCATCTCCACTCCACAGAGAGGCAACAGCTTGATCCTCCTAGGATCCATATAGAATGAATGGTAGTTAGCATTGCTGCCCTCCATCCTGCCCACATTCTGCACTGGTACTTCATAGGGTTGTGTGTATAGTATTGTGTCAGTGCACACTCATACGGATGCACAAGCACATATGTATGAGTGAGTGTGGGTGTGTAGATGTCAGGGGTCAACTTCGGATGTCTTTCCCAATCACTCTCTACCTTCCTTTTCGTTTTTGTGTTAGGTTGGTTTTTAAGACACATTCGCATATAATCTAGACTAGCCTCAAACTCACTGTGGAACTGAGATTGCCCTTTAACTGGAAATTTCTGCTTCTACATCACTAGGGCTAGGATCACACATGCACACGGCCATGTATGGCCTTGGAGTATGTATTCTTGAAAGAGAAAAGGTAGAGCCTAACATTAGTCAGTCCTGCCCCAACTGTCCACACTTGCTCTCAAAGATGTGATTTTGAGCTGGCACAATGGCCGCAGGTCTTTAGATCTAGTTCAGAGTCCTGTCATCAGTGAGAGATGTGAGTGGAGCTGGTGACTGCTAACACTTGAGGTCCCTTTTCTTCAGAAGTGAGACAGATCCCCGCCTGGAGGAGTGGGTGACACTTGCCAGTGAAAGGGAGACTCTGGCATCTACTGGGATTTTCCGTGGTCTAAAGCTGACTCACCTCCTCTCCCCTTTAACTCTCTTACCTAAACTTGTCACTTCCTCATGGACAGTGACAAGAATGAAAGATCCACAGCAGAGATCCGGCTCTCTGAAAGGAAGGTGCACACTGCCAGTTCAGCCTAGACAGGGAAGATACAGCACGTTCAGGTAGCCAATGTCAAGTGTTTCTACCAGCAGATGACGGGACCCAGTGTCTGATCAGGAGCACTAGCTCAGCAGTTTCCATACTGAATGATCTAGAAAGAAAGATCACAGCATCCACCACAGAGAGCCCAGAACACAGCATCCACAATACAGGGGCATGAGGAGAGAAGAAGAAATTCAGAAATGAGAGATGGGATTATAGAGAACTTACTAGAACATTGGACCAAGCCAACTCAGCTGGTGACTCAACTACTGGAAATGAACAGAAAACAGTCCAGATAGCATGGTGTGGGGCCTTCGACTAATGGATTAATTTATTGATCAAGATAAAGGGTCTATGATAAAACTTTTATCTCTAACATGCTATTAAGCATCTGGTTTCCCTCCATCATCCTTTTACAAAAACCATCATGTTGTGTGTTAGTTTTATCACTGTTAGTTAATTTTCACTGAAGTTTCAAAGAATTCAAACTTCTGACTTAAGAGAATCAGAAACAAACAAACAAACAAACAAACAACAACAACAACAACAACAAAAAACCAGGTTGATGCTAAGGCCCAATCTTCATTATCTTGAAGAAAGACAGTCCCTTTCCCATCCCATTTTTTCTTTTTTTCTTTTTTTCTTTCTTCCTTTCTCTCTTTCTTTCTTTCTCTCTTTCTCTTTCCTCCTCCTCCTCCTCCTCCTCTTCCTCCTCCTCCTCCTCCTCCTCTTCCTCCTCTTCCTCCTCCTCCTCCTCCTCTTCTTCTTCCTCCTCCTCCTCCTCCTCCTCCTCCTCCTCCTCCTCCTCCTCCTCCTCCTCCTCCTCCTCCTCCTCCTCCTCCTCCTCCTCCTCCTTCTTCTTCTTCTTCTTCTTCTTCTTCTTCTTCTTCTTCATTCTGTGTCTCACTCAAAAAGTTATGTGTTGTCAGGACAACGCTAACTCCAGAATGGATGACACAGAAACTATTAATAGAGTCAGGTTACAGAGATGAAGCAGAAAACAGAAGTGTCCAAAAGGAGAAGTTGAAAACACAAGCAGGGAAGGACACAAACCACTCTGCCTTCGGATGTGGATGGCAGGCTTTGTGTGTGGGCATATTCGAAAGCTGAGTGAAAGCTCAGGCTCTTATCTACCTGCCTGTGAGTTCTCGGGACACCCACCCTGTTATCACTAAAAGATGGTGTGGTGTGGTGTGTGTGTGTGTGTGTGTGTGTGTGTGTGTGTTTTAAAACTTTGCTCTTCCCTCAGAACCAGCTCCTCCAAAATCACTCTTCGCAGTGAACAAAACGCAGACATCGGTCACCCTGCTTTGGGTTGAGGAGGGCGTAGCTGATTTCTTTGAAGTCCTCTGTCAGAAGCTCGGGTCTGGCCACGATGGCAAACTCCAGGTACTGATTACTTCCACTATCTTTCTGGATTACTCTTGATTAAGGCTAATGGAGTAACTAAAAACTTCTGTTTCATGGAACTACAGGGTGTGAAACTGTCTGTTTGGGTTTTTTGGGGGGGAGGAGGGGCAAAGATAGAAATCAGCAGTATTTGTAAGACATGCCCGTGAGGACCTTATCCCCTAAAGTCTACTTTAACAGTTAAGAACGGTTTACTGGGGGCTGGGGATTTAGCTCAGTGGTAGAGCCCTTACCTAGGAAGCGCAAGGCCCTGGGTTCAGTCCCCAGCTCCGAAAAAAAAGAACCAAAAAAAAAAAAAAAAAAGAACGGTTTACTGTACCTTTTAGTTAAACTTATTTTAAACTTAAAAAGACATTGCAAATAGTCATGCAAATGTAGAAATATGTAAAAATATACGTTCTCCAGCAAAGTGTGGGAACTTATATATTGTGGAAATAATTTAAAAGACAAAAACCCCAGAGATTGTTACTACTAAAGCTTTGGGGTCATAAACAGCAGAAATGATGAGCTACTTTATTGTCTTGATGGAGGATGGGAATGGACGCTCAGCTCTGGGAGTAACTAAGACGGGGGGGGGGGGGGGGAGAGAGACAGAGACAGAGACAGAGACACAGAGAGAGACAGACAGAGACAGAGACACAGAGAGAGACACAGAGAGAGAGACAGACAGAGACAGAGACACACAGAGAGAGAGAGAGAGAAAGAGAGAGAGAGAGAGAGAGAGAGAGAGAGAGAGAGAGAGTTACTTTAAAGCCAGAGGAGGAAGGGAAAGGGGCAGGTTATGAGGGAGTTCACACACTGCAGGGGGTAGAGTATTTCTTCCAGCATAAATAATGGATGTTCTTTCAATAAATGAAGGGCCCTGTGCCTGAGAGGAGGGAGAGGATGGCTGGGAGGATGGATCTTTCCTGACTGACTGCTGAGATAATCGGCTTTGATTCCTTTGCCCCTTTGATAGTCTCATCTACGAATTTCTCTCTTTTGATCTGTGCTGACTAGCTCAGTCCTGTCTCCATTCTAAGAACCCTTTTTGGAAAATAACCGTTCTGCCAGGGATGGATTTTCTCCTCCGTAACTATAGCAATATCTTCCATTAGAGACACAATGGTTAGTCAGCTACCTGCTGCAATTCAGTCCTGTTAGCAAAAAGCTTTCTTTCCTCCCTGTAATATTATCTTTTCTGGCCTAGTGATGGTGGGATGGGAAACCAGTGCTGTTGGCTGCCATCTGGTTAGGCTGCAGTGTTTCATGATCTTCTTTTGAAAAGCAGTAGTGTGCCGATTCGTTGTTTATAGCGTGCAGCATGTGTGTGTGTGTGTGTGTGTGTGTGTGTGTGTGTGTGTGTGCGCCACTGTCTGATCATGGATGCACCAAATTAGAAATTTATTTTTCTTAAAAACGAGATAATTTTGCTTCTGAGCACCTACTATCACCATTCTTTGGGTGAACATGATAAAATAGAGAATGCAGACAAACAGGTAGGGTTCTTAATATATAAAGAACCACTTGAAGTAAAAAAGATGAAGACCAACACCCGTACACAAACACATAGGAAAACAAGAACAAAAGGTCCTTTGGCATGTGAAAAATTTCCCTCATGTTAAGAAATGCAAAATAAAAGCACTGGACACGATTTTCATTGGAAAAGCCTACAGACAAATATGCCTTGTCAGAAAGAAAGCAGGAAAACAGTCATTAACACACAACAGGAAGTGGACAGGTAAGCTGGTCTGCAGAGGATTAATTTCCAATAGTTTTCAGTATTAAAAAGGCATACTTGGTGACAATAATTCAACTGCTGGGCATGTATGAGTATCCATATTTATATACCTTCACATATAGTATATTATGTGTGTGCGTGTCTGTCTGCCTGTATCTGTGTGTCCACACATAGTGTTTTAGCTTTTCCTGCTTTCACATACTCTGTGTGTGTGTGTGTGTGTGTGACTGTCTGTCTGTCTGTATGTATGTATCTGTGTGTCCATACTTAGTGTTTTAGCTTTTCCTGCTTTCACATACTGTGTGTGTATCTGTCTGTCTGTCTGTATCTATGTGTCCATACATAGGGTTTTAGTTTTTCCTGTTGCTGGGATAAAATACCCCCAAACCAGAGTCGCTTCCAGGAGGAATCTCTTCCAACTCATGGTTTCAGTGCATAAACCTTCATGGTGGGGAAGTCCTGGCAGAGGAGTTGGAGGAAGCTGCCCACATTGAGTCAACAACCCAGAAGCAGAGAATTATGATGTCTTTGTTCAGATAACTTCCTTCTGTTTATGTTGTCCAGGACCCAAGCTCAGAGAACCTCCTTTGGGGTGGGTCTTCATATATCCATTAACCTAATCACCATACTCTCTCACAGGCATGCCCAGAGGCTAACCTAATCTAAAAAAACCCTCATCTTATAGATGATTCCAGGTCCTGCCAAGCTGGTGATCCTATTAACCATTACACACTCCGGTGCATGCGAGCCCACACACACACACACACACACACACACACACACACACACAGTGTCTGTACATGTATGTACAAGAGCTTCTATGTTTGCGAGATGATGTTTTACTTAGCATTGTTTTACTTAGCATTGTTTTACAGCAGCACACAAAGTAATCAACAGACCACTTAAACCTGCACCAGGAGCAGGCTGGTGAGATAAAGTATGAGCTTTTATTGGTCTTGTGAGCCCTTCTTCAGAAGGGTAAAATGGGAGCTGGAAACATAGTTTTGGGGTTTACCAGGGGCCAGCCCTGGCAAGGGTCTTCTTTCTTGTTGGTTCTTCTTGAGGCAGCAGAGGGGGAAGAGCGTCGGCGGAGGGTAAGACTTGTCTTACGAGATATTTAGGGCTCCTGTATAGCAATAAAAAGTTAACTTATCTAAGTCTAAGTTACTATGCTACTGTAGCTGATTTACTTATCTATGTCCAAGTTACTATGGGACCATAGCTGACCTGCCTTCTGTGTTCCTCTGAGGCCAGAAACTTCAGTCTCTGGTATTTAGCACCTCAGTCTAAAACAGCAGGAGATAAAGGATTAATTGCTAGAGCCTTTTCCCTTTTGCCCCTTTGCCTCTTATTTGTCAGGTTAGGGGGAAGTTTGGAGTAATAAACTTCTATTGAACCAAGAGAAGTGAATATTGCTTGCAGCAGGAAAAACTTTTACACAAGCAAATATGCATAAACATACAAATTCATATACGGATTCATGAATGCATATTTACTCATTTCCACTCAATCTAGTTGGGCTCAGCTTACATGCATTCTAACAATTACGTTCTTACACATACACATTGTATGCATTTTCACAATTACATGCTTACACACACACATCCATACTTACATATATATTGGGGCAAAGACCAAGCACCGGTACAGAAAGAACTCCCTCATTCTGGAGGAAAAATGAACTCCAATCTTTATTGCATAGAGAAAGGAAAAGTTTCTACCCTTCTAATGCTAAATGAATTTAACCCAAGTTTGTAATAAAAGAGCTTGTTCCTTTTAATAAGATAAGTCTGCCTTGTTATTAAGGAACGACCTGTTCTGTCCCATGGTGAGGAGAAGCCCACCTGCTCCTTCTGCTCTCTGCAGCTTTTTCTTCTTTCCTCTTTCCCTCTGCATTCTGTGCCTTGCTCTCTTAATATTTCATGTTGCCTATAGTCTCTAAGCTCTTCCAGTCTGCATTTTCTTTTTGATCTTACTCTCTCCTCCTGCTCTGATGTCCCAATAATGCTCTTACTCTCAATGTCTTTTCTCCCAATGCTATGCCCATACTTCTAAGTTCTTCCTGAGTTCAGTTCTATCTGAAAGGTGTTCTGTCTAAAAACTTCTCCTTAGCTCAGTTCCTCTCTCAGCTCAGTTTCCTCTCAGCTCAGTTCTCTTCAGTTCAGTTCTCCTAAAAAGGTAGGGTTCTTAATATATAAAGAACCACTTGAAGTAAACAAGATGAAGACCAACACCCCTACACAAACACGTAGGAAGGTAAGAACAAATGGTCCTTTGGTTTATGAAAAATGTCCCTCATAATAAGAAATGCAAAATAAAAACACTAGACACAATTTTCATTGGGAAAACCTACAGACAAATATGCCTCATCAGAAAGAAAGCAGGAAAACAGTCACTAACACACAACAGAGGTGGACAGGTAAGCTGGACTGCAAGGGATTAATTTCCAATAGTTTTCAGTATTGAAAAGGCATACTCTTCTCTTTGTCCTCAGCACTTAAACATCTTTCAGAACACATGATCACATGTTACAAAGTTAGTCACAAGTTCACACACACAAAAATCAAATCATAAATTGAAATAGAAGTTTACAACAGAATGTTTGCATGCATACCATTAGGAGTCATTATCTGGCTAAACATCCATCACCTGTCACAGCTCCACAGGTTCACTGAAGTTTTAAAACTAAGTTATTAATAAAGTTTTATATAGATAAACCCAGTCAATATTTTATCCTCTGTCCTAGCACCTATAATAAATCATTAGTTCCCTTTAACATTAACCTTTGGTTAATTGTTTTACAGCCTCTTGGAATGGGCTCTGAGTCTGAGAAAGTCTGATTACCATCTAAGAGCAAGTAACTGGTGACACCTGGGAAACTGGCAGAGCTCTCACTGCAGTTTTGTACTATCAGAAAAAGACTTAATAGTGGCCCCACTATAAAAGAGCTTAATAATCACTGATATAATTTTAGGAATTCTTATAGGATCATCATTAAGACTTAAGAAGTCATCTATTTGTCTATATAGTATCACTATAAGACAGTACATCTTCGTAGATCTATAGAGATCTACTCCAAAGGGGTGTGCTATTACTCAATGATTGTTATATATGTTTAATAATAGCAGGAGAAGCATTTCAATAGCAGGAATCTTTTCTAAAATGAATCCCTTACAGCCTTGCTTAATAAGGGCAAACTGGCTGCAAATTATATAATAATCCGAGGCTGGCCATCTCAGGATGATCACCTGCTAGTTATTAGCTTATCCTGTTATGTCTCCTGACAAGGGTTCACAATGCCTGCTGCTCTTGTAGAGAACTGACGTTCGTTCCCCAGACCCTACAGGTTATTGACGACTGATAGCAACTCCACTTCCAGAGGATATGGTACCCTCTTCTGGTCTCTGCAGGCACTGAATTCATGTGGTACCCATGCTTACAGGCTGGCAAGCATTCAGTTTTAAGCATTCACACAGTTTTAATTTTTTCATTTAAAAAAAGGATAAAACTGCTTCGTGTGACAAAAATGACAGAGATGACAAAAGATGATGCGAGCACAAATAAGCAGCGTGGTGTGCAAACTGCGTCACCGTTCATGACCGTCAGCTGCGAGGCCAACTGAGACATCAAGTTTATACTGACATAAAATAGGAGAAAACCACCCAGTAGTGATGGCTGCTTCCACGGAACAGAGTGGCGTGGGAGGGAGTAGAGAAAGGGGGAAAGATTTTTCACTATTAACCTTTTCTATCTTTTAACCATTTTTTACTCTGCATATAACCTCCTTAATATGAAGAATGCTTTCACAAACAGAAGACAATGATGTGAAGTGTGTTTTGTCTGTATCTTCGCCTCCAGGAACCGGTAGCTGTTTCCTCCCACGTGGTGACCATCTCCAGACTCCTCCCAGCCACTGCCTACAACTGCAGTGTCACCAGCTTCAGCCACGACAGTCCCAGTGTCCCTACGTTTATAGCTGTCTCCACAATGGGTAAGGACACAGATGAAGGCCACCTGGTCTTTGGAGGTTTCTACATTTTTTTAGTGTTTCCTTCTAAATAAACACAGCCTGCCTTGTTGATGGAAACAGCCTACCTTTGAAAACACCCCGAGCTTCCAGTCAGGGAGTCCTTGACTCAAAGTGCGCTTGGCTAGAACATGGGACTTAGAAAAAAGATTCGGATTGTTGTCAAGTCTTTTTTTTTTTTAAACATACGTAAATATAGGATAATGGTATATGAACTTTAGATTTGAGTTATTTCATTTCTTCCTATGTTCATGTTAATGAACATGATAGTCTGGCCTGCATGGATGTCTGTGCTCTGTGTTCGTGTCTGCTGCCACTAGAGGTCGGAAGAGAGTATCAGAACCCCCAGGGACTGGAGAGAGAGATCGCAGTGAGCATCACGTGGGTTCTGTGCTCTCTGCAAAATCAGCTGGTGCTTTCCACGGCTGCACCGGGTCTCCAGCTTCATCTTATGTTCTTTAGAAACTAAAACTTAAAAATACAGAAAGCCTTAAAGGCATACACCAGCCCAAAAGGGCATACACCAAGAGAAATCACCAAGGTCACCATCCTTAGACTCCTCAACAGGGGGTAGACACAGACCTGCCCAACTCACTCTCCTCTGTATAGAACCTTGGCTGGTCCTGGTCAAATAGTAGCTACCATTCCTACTTGGAATCAAGGCAAGAAAGCTGCCACTTCAGCCGTGCTAGTGGGAAAATCGGTGACTAATGTGGGGTCTGGAACAGGGTCCACCTCCTTGTTCTTTACCCGAGGTGTAGAATATGCATTGTTCTCAGCAGGAACTCCAGACCTTCTGTGAAGACCCCATGTAGACAGCCACTCTCAGGGGGACTCTGTCCCTTTAATGGATTTGCTTTTGTATCTGCAAACTAGCGGATCGTTTATCTGCTCGAAGGACGGATAAGTAGGGCCAGCTTCGCTTTGTTTTGTTTTTAGCCCTTCCATTTACTTTTTCTTTGTTAAAAGAGACAGAAGTGCAGGTGGGCGATGTTTTAACACTCCTTCACCTTACGTCTCAGCACACGTTCCTCCAGGGTCCTTGAGCGTTCTTCTCTGGCTGGGATTGGTTTGGTTTGGTTTCTGACTAAGAGTTAAGTTGAGACATGCTCACCTACGTAGTCCTGGCCAACCTGGAACTTGTAGGAATCCTCCTGCCTCATTCCCTCCTTCAAAAGCTGGAGTTACAGTTTTATGTGCTACTGTGTGTGGCTTCTGTAACACTTCTTAAAGTGCACTTTAATGTCCGTGACTTCTTGTCCATTCCCAGGGAACCAAGAGCAACAGGTGACCTTTTTTTTTTTTTTTTTTTTTTTTTGTCCAGTTTACTTACACGTGTAAACCAATAAGCTTGGGAGGTAAAATTGGATCCCAATGGAGTTGACAGCCTCCTTCCTCTTCTTTCCACCCAGCACTCAGCCACTAACCCGAGCAGAGGTGGCAGGTAGCAAGTATTCAAGGCGTTAGGGATTGGCTCTGTGTGTTTTTGAGATGGGTTAGCATGTAGCTCAGGCCGACTTCAAACTCACCATGTAGTCCAAACTCCCCCAAAGATCCGAATCCTCCTACCTCAAGCATCTCCCCTGTCTCTCCTTGAAGACTTTTATAAAGGTATTTTATACGCCTACTTCCTTGCTTCTGTTTTCCTGTTCACATGTGATAAGTAGACCATCCATCAGAGAAAGTACACAAGAGCACCTCCACTCTTAAGGACTCTCCAACTTATTGATAGACTTAATCTTTGCATCTGTGCAGATAGGAAGCCTCTGAGCATATGGCTGCAGCCCGTCAGAATGCCTACTTCCGGTAAAGCGTAAAATGCTGCCACAGATGGCAGCTCACTGATGCCTTGCTCCTATGCCTTATCTGCCGGGGGCAAATGATCCAGCTGTGCTTCCTGACTTTAAAGTCCACACCTTCGAAGCGTTTGAACATGTTAAACAATGGCAATGCATGGTGATGACTTCCTCAGCCTTAGTTTTCAAATAGTTGTAAGCCACAGCATTGATACTTCTCGGACTTGCAGCTTTTCCTTATAAGAGTGTCCTGCATGCTACAAGTCTAGGAAAGAGACTCAGTTTCTCCAGATGCCTAAGGACCACCCGTCAGCCCTCAGAGCTCCCCAAGAAGACAAGGTGATGTTTCCCTTAGACAAATGTGGGTGTGGTCATTACCATCTTCACATTCCTCGGGGTAGGGGTAGGGGTAGGGGAAAGGCTATGAATGGCTCTGTCACTTTTCATGTCCTGTAATCTATAGCAACTTGTGGCTTCTCTCTCTAGTTACAGAGGTGAACCCTAATGTGGTGGTGATCTCGGTGCTGGCCATCCTCAGCATACTTTTAATTGGACTGCTGTTAGTGACCCTTGTCATTCTGAGAAAGAAGCACCTGCAGATGGCCAGGTAAGAAAAGCACTGTTGTTTGTTCGTGTGGACATGTGTGTGGTTGTGTGACTGTGTGTGTATGTGTGATGATGAGGATGATGGTGGTGGTGGTGATGATGGTGATGATGGTGATGAGTTCAGGGCCTAACAAGGACAAACCTCCAGTCCTTTTCCTTAGACACATTCTCAGCTACTCTCTACACATTGCAGAATAATCTATCGGTTTTCTGAAGACATTGCTGCTCATTTGGTAACCACTGCATCTGAGAAATTCCCTTCAAACATAGAGAGTTAGACAGTTGGCTATTTCCTGAGAAAGAAAAAAAAAAGGTGTCTCAGTTAGGTTTTTATTGCTGTGAAAAGACACCGTGATCACACCAACTCTTACAAAGGAAAACATTTCATTGTGGCTGGCTTACAGTTTCCGAGGTTCTGTCCATTATAGTCATGGCAGAAAGCATGGTGGCATGCAGCTAGACATGATGCTAGAGAAGGAGCTGACAGTTCTACAATTTGATCCATGGGCAGTTGAAGGAGACTGTGTGCCCCACTGGGTGTAGCTTAAACATAGGAGACTTCCAAGCCCATCCCCACAGTGACACACTTCCTCCAACAAGGAAATGTCCCCTAATAATGCCACTCCCTGTGGGCCAAACATTGGAAGATGTGAGTCTAGGGGGGCATTCCCATTCAAATCACCACAAAAGGCAACAGAAAGACACTGGTGAGAGCTAGCCAGTGAAGAAAAATGGAAACTAAAGTTTTGTGGCTCAGAAACCAGGGGAAGTCCATGTTCTGGGAAGCAGTGACTGTAAGCTGCATTTAGTAGGCAATATGGGAGTAGTATGGTGTAATGTCCCCAACTCTGGGGAAGCATGGGGAAACAGCCATGCACTCGAGCAATGACAGAGGGTCAACCATGGACGTGGAGAAGCATGTTAGGGTCAACAATGGACATGTAGATGTATGTTGGAGTCAGTCACGGAAGGAAAGAGGTATAGGGGTCAGCTATGGAGGTGCAATGTACATTAGGGTCAACTATGGGTGAGAAATGTATGTTAGGGTTCTGAACGCCTTTTGGCAAAGGTTGTGGGCTGATTCTGTTTGGGCTCCAAGAGTTCGATTCAATACATTTCAGGAGGGCTGTTTCTTTGTGTTTTCTATTTGTTTTTGGCATTGTATGCAAAACAGAATCGTGTAAAACTTACCTTACCCACCCCACCCATCTCTTCTTAATGCTATTCTGATAAGCTGGATCAAGGGCTCTCCTGCCCTTCGTGTCAGGTAAAGAGCTCGGTCAGGTAATCACCTTGATTTTGTCTCTTTCCAACAGGGAGTGTGGGGCTGGCACGTTTGTCAATTTTGCATCCTTGGAGAGGGAAGGGAAACTCCCCTACAGTTGGTGAGTAGTATATCGGGACACGTGTCAGCCGGCCTGTACTTGCTTTAAATTCGATTTTATTGTCTTTACGGCCTAGGCGATTTTTTTTCCCTGTTTGTCCTTTATTTCAGTGGGTGATCAATGTGGGCCACAATCATTCCTAGAAACCGAATGGGATTCTGAAGTAGAGGGAAAGGGACAGTAAAGTCACGCATAGAGCCCAAAGCTGTGCTTCAGGCTCCAGTACAACAGTCACAACAGATACGTGGCAGCCGCAGGCCCAAGGGTGACTTGAATGAGTAACATAGCGTAGCCGAGTGCCTGTCAACGGGAGCCAACACTTCCGTTCAAATATTAAGTAAAAGTAGGCAGCCCAAAGGTCTCGCCTCTTGTATCAAAGACAGAGACAAAATTGAAAATTGTACGATGCCTTTGTCATTTACAACTGGGAAGGAAGGACCCGGAAGGAAGAGATGTTTAAGGAATTAGAAAATGTCTAGAGATGACAGTGCTATTGTACTGGACTACAGTGTGTAATAAACATCAATCCTGTTCAGTTCAGCGTGTGGTTCAGAATACCCAAGAGAACCACCAATTAGCTAAACTTACTCTACTGAAGGAACCAGCGTCCCTTGCATCCCATAGTTTGCAGGGAACCAACCATGGGTTTATAAATGAGCCCACTTTCCCCAAAGTCGCCAATGTTAAAGAAATAGATGTGAGAGACCAGAAATTTTATCCTACAGACTCAACAAGGTAAAGAACTTTATTCAAAACCTGTAACCTCCCTCTCACAGTGTCAGGGATGACCGCTCTCATGGAGAACAGAGTTGAAACAAGATTCTGTCTGTTATGGCTGCACTTTGGGTCACTTTAAAATTTGAACATGAATAGAGTTTTCCTATTAAAATATGATCAATCCTGATCTGAAGAAAGAGAATGTGTAAGTCCTTGATGCTGACAGTTTTAGAAACATGAGGTTTGTACAGATATGTGAGGACTCTTCTCAAGAATGAGAGACTCACCCGCTACTCCTGCTTCTTCTCCTTAAAAGACTGGGTCCCCAAACCAGTGGCAGGAGGCTGGTCTAGAAACTGCCCCAATTTGTATGTGTGACCCTAGAAAGCTGTGTGTTAATACATTTCATGGCCAGTCACAACCTGTAAGACTTATGGACCAATCTGGGGAAGTGAAACTGTTTCCTTTCAGGCCACTTCTATGAACTCAAGAAAGTCCGCCTGCAGCCTTTAGCAAGCTTAGTTTCACTGGCAACAGCGTATTCTGAGGGAGTGAGATGCAACACCTCAGTGGGGAATTGTTCTAAGGGAAGTGGCAAGATGACAGTTTCCTTCTAGTTTTAACACCAACTACAGGTGCACCGAGGGTATTTTTCAATCCACGGGAATGGCTCCTCTGACTTGAGTGCTGTCTGAATGCGTGACAATGGATTCCAATTAGACATTTAACGTCAATAAGAATTAAAATAAGATTGCTTAATGCTTTACTCATTCCGATAAGGACCAACGATAAAACCCTAGACCATTGGATGATCGAATTGAGTTGGTGCTTTTTTTTTTTTTTTTTTTTTCCCCCGGAGCTGGGGACCGAACCCAGGGCCTTGCGCTTGCTAGGCAAGCGCTCTACCGCTGAGCTAAATCCCCAACCCCCGAGTTGGTGCTTTAAGAAACAGCTTTAGAAACTGGTTAAGGTTCAGATTGGAAGTCCTATTCAATGTCACATCAGGTGGTGCAGAAGCCTGGTTCTCTCTGGAACCCGCGTAAGCGACCTGACCACTTCTATCCACTCATACAAGCTGCCGTTCCCCTACCTGGCTCCTTAAATTAGGTTAGGTTGCAAGAGCCGGCGGCTGGAAAGAACAGGCCAGGCAGCCACCGAGCCTCAGCCAGCAAAGTGGAAGTTAAGATGTCCTGATGGCAGAGGGATTGGTGCCAGACGAGTTGAAAGTTGTCCCTGATTACAATGACGACTCGTGTGAGCAGAAGCCAACTTCGTCAATAGCGTAGCCTTTAAGCCTTCCGTTAGAGCTCTACGAAGGGGAATGCTATTTAACGGTGGCGTGAGTCAACCCCGGCAGGTAGTTTACTGCTGATATCTGTACACGGCTGAATCGCTAACCCTTACCACGTTTTCCTCTTTGCATCTGTTTATTAATGCTCACAGGCGTAGGAGTGTCTTTACTTTCTTAACCCTGCTGCCCTCATGTCTGTGGACTGACTATCTGTTGGCATTTTATATTAACCCTTGGTAAGTGACTTCATTTTTTTTTTTTACTATTTACCCAACACACCGGTCTTTAAAAGTCAGCTTGCAGAAAGTAAACACCAACACGGTCGATGCATTGAGGGAGCCCTTTCTCCTTGCCGGATTCCTTGCGAGCCTCGGTACGCGCTGTGACGGAGTGCATGGAAAGGCATGGAGAGAGCGGCTGGTACCCAGATGCCTACCGTGTCTTCTCAGTTCAATATCTTGCACTACTCTTGCGAGTTTTCCTGTCCCAGGTTTCTTGTCCTTTGTGACATCATGGGGTTGGTCTGTTGGCCTTCCGTCTTCGAATCCCATTTTTTTCCCCTGTCCCCACACATGAGAGAATTCCTTGTTTCCAAGAAGGTAAATGTGGGAAGGATGAGGCAGCAGCCTCTGAATCTGGGGACCTCTGCTTTCATAACAACCTCACTTCCGTATGTATCTAACTAATATCTAACTGCATAGAAGCCTCCCTGTGTGCAATCATCCCTAATACCCCCACAGTCCACAGCGTGTGATAGCTTTTTTTAGAGATGGGAAGGCAGAACTTTGAGCTCTCAGCTAAGAAGCTAAGGCTACTCTTGCAGAGGACAAAAGTTCAATTCCCAGAACCCACAGGGTCGGGGCACAGCGCACAACCCCCTGTAACTCCAGCACAGGAGATCCAGTGCCCTCCTCAGGCACATGTACTAGTGTGTACATACTCTCACAATCACACATGTACACATAGTTTAAAGGGAAAGTCTTTAACCAAAAGAAAAGAGATTATATCCCTAAGGAGAGTGGGTGTCTCGCTATCATGAGCTATCGTTTAAGAAATACAGTTTCTGAGCCTGGAAAATCTCTCTCCACTGAACAGAATGGGAGCACCTTCTTTAAATCTTTTATTTTCTTTAATATCTAAAATCACGTGGATAATCAAGTATTAAAGCATGTTTTTCTTGGCTTTTGTTATTCTACAATGGTAATAATTATGAAAATAAACTTGAATTCTTAGGCCAAAGAATCCTAAATTATTTTACCCCAAAACCATCAGAGAAATAGTCTTCTAGAAAACTAACAAAAATCACACACACACACACACACACACACACACACACACACACACATGGTTTATTGTTCTTATGTGTTTACACATGGTGGTTCAGATAGAAAATAATAAACAGATACCAGGAATGTGGGCAACATGAAGCAGGCTTGGAAGGAATAAATATATCTCATGGAATGGAACAGTGGTTATGTGTGTGTGTGTGTGTGTGTGTGTGTGTGTGTGTGTGTGTGTGTGTGGTTGTGTGTGTGTGGTGTGTGTGGTTGTGTATGTGCGTGTGTGTAGTTGGGGAGGGGAGACAGGCAGACAGAGAGACACAAAGAGACAGAGAGGACAAAGAGGGTTGGGGAAGGGAGAAAAGGAGGAAGAGCTCCACAGTTATTTGTGCACAGAAGCCACTGGCCAAATATTCTTCCAGTTCTCTGAGGGGACAAGGGATACAGGAGACCTAATTTATGATATCAAGATGCATTGAAAAAGATCTCAGTATCCATCGTTACTACAAAATTCGTACGTTCTTTTTTTTTTCTTAAAGATACCAGAGGGAAGTTCTTTGAACAACCACACCCCACTACCATTAGCAAGGCTGTCCCCACTTTTCAGGTTAAGACTTCACCATCATCAGTCAACTCAGTGAGTCCTGTAGTTAGCATCAGATAGTCTCTGGGTATGAGCAGTACATGTAAATTCCACCTTGACCTTGAAAACCTGCACTACCTTTCAGCAAAACCCCCGTTCACCATCCAAAAGAACTCCCAACTGACCTTAGGAGGCAGGTAGTGACTGGAGTGTCTACCACAGGTTTCAGTTAAAGGAAAGCTGTGAACAGTGCCACATCCCTTTCCCAGCTCAGACTGAATAATCCAAAATTATTTTACCCCAAAACCATCAGAGAAAGAGTCTTCCAGGAAACTAACAAAAATCACACACACACACACACACACACACACACACACACACACACACACACACTCAGCTCTTCTCACTTTCTACAGTTCACAATTTAAGTGTCTTTCTTAAGGGCCCACTGAGGAACAGATGGCCAACCCCTCAAGGTCCACTATGGACAGTATTGATCGAGTAGTGTGAAACCCTAGCCCAGAGGTATGAAATGCCCTACTGTTTTTAGAAAAGAAAAATCCTGAGGTTGTAAATAGTTGCCTCAATGTGAGAAGAGACAGTTCCAGACAAGAGACCAGTCTCTGTTGTCACATTCTAAAACGTCCACACATCGCAACCAGAAAATGAATTCCCCACTGCTCGATCTGCGAACCCCTCCTTCTGCTTGTGTCTGCGAAGCCTCCCATGGATGTGCTTGTCATTGCATTTCATCCACCTTGTTAACACAGCCTCAGACAGCACAGGTACACCCCCACAGGCTTTCAAAGCTTCCCCCGGAAGCAGGGATTTGAAGAGATGGGTTCCAGTTGATTTGCTACCAGCCTCGGACGCCTCAAGAAGACTGGGGGAAGTCAAGAGATCCCGTCAGACAGTATCATGTAGTCCTTGCCAGGTGGCAGAATGTGTGTGTCTGGCACTAGTGCCCTATCAGATTGGCTTCTACGAGGATTGCTGACTTTAGTGGTCTTGGAGCCAGACTCTCTGAGGGTGTCTCCTACTCTGGACTAAATTCACTGTTGCTTCTTCTCCCTGCCATAGCCACCTGCATGCCGTACTCAGACACCCCTGCTTCTACTCTGATTCTAAATGACATTTTAAGCATAGCTGACATTTAGTGACAGTGTTCAACTGTATACATGGCCGCTGTGTGCTACGTTTGGAGTAGGGTACAGACGGCCTTTTTCAGGTTTTATGGTGGCTTTGGTTTAGCATGTGAAAGCTGCATGTATGAACCTGGGGCCTCTAGGGTTCTACACTTTGTCTTAATCACCGCATATTCCACACCTCTGTCGTTGCCTCAGACTCCTTTGAGGAATGGGCTGTACTGTGGTTGGTTTCCTTAGACTGATGTGTCCCTAAAGGTCTTAGAATATTCTTAGAACTTAGAATAATTCCTCTAAGCCACTCTGGATTTTAACCTTGTCATCCATAAATAAAAAGGGAGAAAATGAAGTGTATATGTTTCTCTGTGTCTGTCTGTCTCTGTCTCTCTGTGTGTCTTTCTGTCTCTCTTGTGTTGGTGTGTGTGCACGTGTGTGTGTGTGTGTGTGTGTGTGTGTGTGTGTGTGTGTGTGCGCGTGCCTGCCTGCCTGCCTGCCTGCCTGCCTGTCTGATGGGTGATGTTCCTTTGGTTGTTTAAGTAACCTTATCACTGAAAAAAAGAGGCCATAAACTTTGCCCAATCCTTTCACTGTTACCTGTGCACACTAGCCGGCCCCATCACGTGTAGTGTAAACTGCCAGTCAAGCCTTAACCTACATGTTCATAAGGGAATTCTCCACTCCTCACTCCCTGCAGTAGTGCATTTGGCACGGCACTCGAAAAGGCAGAAAGATGCTCTCCCTGTGGCCATGGCCTGCCGTCAGTCAATCTTGGCACTTTCCACAGCCTTCCAGTACAGGGGCACTCCTCATTCAGCAGAATCTAAACAGAGCATTGAAAGCAGCCACAAATCATACACAGACCCTCATGGCCACAGCACCCCATACAAGTTATTCGGGGGAATTTTACATCACATTGAAAGTTCACTCCATAGCAAATGGAATTGGAAAAAAAAATGTGCACCTGTTCTCCGAGAGTCTTGTTCCTCCTGAGCTGTGGAGTAGCAGCGACTCGTGCTTTTAGCATGGATGTGTACAGCATCTCTCTTCCGCACACACTCCTTTGCGCTGGATCCCTTTTACAGTCTGTTTGGGTGGGAAAGGATTCTTGTTCACTCTCAGTCTCCCGATCCTAGCAGGGTGTCAGGCACCTGCCCTGGCCTTCTGCTTTCTTAAAGCTCTGGTGAAAGGGGCTGTGAAGCATTCCTGACATTAACTTAGCACCATGAGAGCTGAAGCAAGGAGGAGCCGCAGAGCTTTCTCTAGGTTCCAGCTTCCTAAGGGGTACAGCTGTGCCTGACATCGGTGCTTTTTAACTGATGGGGCAGGCTTGTATTTCTTCTAACGTCTAAGAATAAAAGGCAAAGATGAGGCTGGGCAAGCAGGGGAGAAGCAGGAAAGGGATGTGGGGTCTCTTCATTTGGAAGTAGAAGAAATAAAAGCTATCCAAACCCAGAGACTTCATATACCACCGTGGATGTTTCTCTCTCTATAACCCCTGACCTGACTGCCTCCTCACTGACCAGAGGCCTCACTTCACAGGACCTCACAAACGGGCCAAGTTATCATAATGCTTTAGACAGTCTGAGAATAGTAAATAGTCTTACCTTTCATTGGTGGGCATTTATTGAATATAATGGTGCAAGCCTCTGTGTGGGGGGGGTATATGGTCTCTCTCTCTCTCTCTCTCTCTCTCTCTCTCTCTCTCTCTCTCTTTCTCTCTCTCTCTCTTCCTCTCTCTCTCTCTCTCTCTCTCTCTGTGTGGGGGGTATGGTCTCTCTCTCTTTCTGTGTGTGTGTGTGTGTGTGTGTGTGTGTGTGTGTGTGTGTGTGTTATAGTCTCTCTCTCTCTGTGAGGGGGTATGGTCTCTCTCTCTCTGTGTATGTGTGTGTGTGTGTGTGTGTGTGTGTGTGTGTGTGTGTGTGTGTGTGTGTGTGTTATGATTGCAGGCTCATACCACAGTGAACATGTGGAAGTCAGGAGTCAGTTCTCTTTTTCTGCCTTGAGTTTCGGGGCTGGACCTAGATTCTCAGAACTGTCAGCGAAACTTGGTACTGGCTGAACCAGCCCCAGCCCTCAGGAAGACATTTTTCCCAAAGTATATCTCTCACTTTTGAGTTCATTTGTCTCCTGTATTCAACCCAACCTCCTTTCTCTTCCATTTTCTAGTCCTGCTCCTACCTTAAAACCACATATAATAAAGAGAACACAGGATATGTGATTCGCATAATTGACTAAGTGAAGTTATGCAGGTAATATGGAATTTAAGACTTTTTCCTTCAATTGGACACCACACACGCATGCACACACACACACACACACACACACACACACACACTGCACATACATGCACACTATATCAAATACACACACCACATTCTCATACACATAGACCACACACACACACACACACACACACACACACACACACACATACTGCACTATACCAAACACACACACCACATTCTCCCACACACAGACCACATACACACACATACTATACACACACACATACTATACACACACACACCACCACCACCACCCCCACCACCCCACAATCATGCACACCATATCAAACACACACACTATACAAGAGGTGTAATTTGCATAACTTACTAAGTGAAATTGTGAGGATAATATGAGTTTAAGACGGTTTCCTTCAATTCAACATAACAATTGTTCATTGGTCACCTGCTACATCATCCACTGTCTGTGCTCAGTCAGTCCTGAAGAGCACACGCATCTAGCAGGTGGGACAAGTATCTGCTACCCGCCATGAGACGTAGCCATGTGCCATGTACTATGAAAGCTTGGAGAGGGTACTGCTGCATTCTGTCATAGGCCTTCTGGAACTGAGACGTCTACACGGTTACACTTCTAATGTACAAATAAGTAATTGGATACATGAAGTCCTTATACCTAGAACTGATTGTTTTCTATTAGCAGTTTTGAAAATGTGTGTGCCTTTGTTAAACTGTGTAAAGACCTGTGACATGGATTATAGCCACTCTCATTCCACCACTGGTTCAGTGAGGTAACACACGCCACTTGTACTGATGATAAAATACGACGGTGTACTTCAAACAGCTGCTACCGTGGTGTGAGGCAACTTGGGTTGAGTCCTTTACCTGCTGTATGAAAACTGTCACTCTGAATTGCCCTAAGCAAATGTAATTAACTGAACCATACACTAACACTTCCTGTGTTTGAGTTTGTGGGTTATTAATGAACTAAGGAGGAAAACGAGGTAGGTCCATTTCTTCCTGTTTATTGAAACTGTGAGCACATAGAATTGTGTGAGTCGCACCCCTGACCCCAGCAGTCACACAGTCCACACCACCTGCCGAAAATGACAGGTTATTTCAGCCTATAACTAAGAATCCTGCCCTCTGCCTCCCTGGTATTTGTTCTTTACCCCCAGATTCTTCTTTCTTTTTTTTTTTCTTTTTTTTTTTCCTTTTTTTTTTTTTTTTTCGGAGCTGGGGACCGAACCCAGGGCCTTGCGCTTGCTAGGCAAGCGCTCTACCACTGAGCTAAATCCCCAACCCCCCAGATTCTTCTTTCTTGTTTTTAGAATCAGGAAGTGGATATTTGGGTTGCTAATAAAACTTCCTATTAAGGTAACCACCAGGAGTCAGCAGCTGTGTTTGTAGAACTCAGTTTTCAGCAAGGGGGAAATACAAAACGCGGGTGCGTTCTTGAGACCTAATCCTTTCTTAGTGTGAATCAGAAATTGTTATCTTTTCATGCACAGAGGACAAATTTAACAAGCCCAGAGTATTGAAAATTAAATAAATTTTAACATTACAGTAAGTTTAAAGTTTAACCATATGGACCAACATTTTATCCTGATAAATGTGTGTGTGTGTTTTTTTTTCCAATTTTCAGGAGTAAAAATGGCTTAAAGAAGAGGAAACTGACGAAGTAAGTCCACAGCACTGTTGCCCTCAGAGACTTCCTTCATGATGACCTTAACTTTCCAAATCGGAACCTTCCTATTGCTGTGACAAAACACTCTGACCCAAATAAGTCAGGAGGGGAAAGGGTTTTTCTCACAGGTTACAGTACCATGCTGAGGGAAGCCAGGGCAAGAACTCAAGCAGGAGCCACGCTTAGTGGTACACACCTTTAGCCCCAGCACTCAGGAAGCAGAGGCAGGCAGCTCTCTGAGCTCTAGGCCAGCATGGTCTACATAACAAGTTCTAAGGCAGGCAGGCAGGGCTACATAGATAGATACCTCTGCCCCATTCCCAGTCTCAAAAACAAACAAGCAAACAAACAAACAAAAAGATAACTTGAAGCAAAAGAAACTCACGGAGGAGATCTGCCTCCTGGCTCACTGTGGCTCCTACAGAGTCACCTGTCCAGAAATTCCACAGAAGCCAGAGAAGCACTGTGCCACCCACAGTGGTGTAGGACCCGCTACAGCAATTAGCATTCAAGACAGCTCCCCACAGGCATACATACACTCAGACCAGTCTAATCTGGGCAGCCCCTTAGCTGAGATGCCAGTCTCCGTTAACTCATGGCTGTGTCAACTTCAGCAACTGAGGACAAAAAAGATAACGTGCTTCCCAACAGAAGGACTGTGGAGGAGGAGGATGCTATGTGTGGAAAAGCACAGTCTACATTCTTTATGCACAGGGATGGGGGGACCAGGAAAGATGCTTATCACAGAACCCATGTCAGGAGAAAGCATCAGTCCTTACCGTATGGGACCTTAGAAAGAACGGATTGTTAGGACTTACAGAAAGCTTGCAAGAGGTGGCATGTCAAACATATGGCCATCTAATGTGTACATCAAGGTAAACGAAGGCTCTGGTCATTCTATGTTTTGAAAGTCTACATTTATTCCAGAGAAAGGTTCTTACTCTAGCTGGTGCTAAAATTAATACTTTGATAATACTACTTCTGAAATCCTTCATAATAATCAGGAAATATGATTAGCTAGCCTGTGCTCTTACTTAGCCCCTCAACTGTTAAGTCATAAGAGAATGGTTCCGGCGAGTGGAAATTAACCATCCGTTGACTTGAGAAACTTAAGAGTTTATTAGCTTCGGGCCTTTTCTTGATTAAAATCCTGCAATATATATATAAAGAATAGAACTTTTTCTAAATAGAATTCAGTCTCGATTTTTACCACAAAAAGTCAAGGCCGCTCTGGTGACATTATTGCTGATAGAAAGAAACAGAACTAGACACATGTAAGTCTGTCAGATATTTCAAAAGAAACATTAAGATAAAATATATTTTTAGCCTTGAATGCATTATAATTTTAGGACACAGTAAGATAATTTTTCCAAAGTCTGTCTAATGTCAGTTAGTATTCCATTAACATGTACCAGGTGGTGCAGGAGAGGGGCAAAAATTGGCCAAGAAGAGACAATAGTTTGGGATGGGTGACACTCTGAGATGTCTCCTTCCAAGTTGCACGCAGAAAGGAGAAGAGGAAAGATCTGGACTCTGATCCCAGATGTCAGCCTCCTCTTGTCTTCATGCAACCCCTTCTGTTCTGCCCCATCCTTTAAATGCCCTCTCCTCCCTCCTAATGGTCTCTCCTCTTCTCCGTGTTACCTCTCCATTCTCTGCTTCTTCTTGCTCATATACATGGTCTGCCTCCACTAAACGTGCTCTTATGAGTTGTGGAAACATTTAATCTCAATCAGGCACTTCTACCCAGCCTTTGATTATTTAATTCCCAGATAAAAGACATGTGAGACCTTCAATTTATAATAAGCCTTTATCAACACTAGAGCTGGGCAGATATCCATCCTCTGTGCTATTTTGTCTATTTTCCTTCCAAGAACCTCACTGAAGGATTGGCCATGTTTCGTCTGGGCTGCTCTTAGCTCCAATTAGCCAACTCTCATGGCCACGATTTTAAGATTCTTACCCTATGGTGTCTTCTCTCTCTACCTTCATTTCTGTTCGTGGTCTCCCACGAACCTGGGAAAACACAAGCCCCACCTATCTCAATTCTGCCCAGCTATAGGCCGTAGGCATCGTTACTCACCAATTAGGAATAACTTGGAGGATGAAGTTACACAGTGTCACTTGGGTCTACCCACAGACTCTCTGGGGGCAACCAGGCCTTCGAGACCAACGTCTAGCACTGCAATGCAAGCAACATCAGACCAGCACTACAGCCAGCTCCTGGTTTCCTAATGACTGACAGTTTCGAAGTGTCAAACCCAGCTTTAAGATCAGTGCCTCACTACAGCAACGCCCAGCAGAGAAAGCAGCTCTAACAGAGTGTGTCAGACATTCAAGTCCATCCTTAGCTGGTATTTTGGAAAGAGCAAAAGGTTAAAGTGGGGACTCCTCTGAGATAGAACTTGCTCTACCTGGGCTCTTGCCAGTCGTCTACTACCCAGTGGTGGATGGCAGATTCCTCACTTCCTTCCCTTAAGTGTGCATGGTTCTGCCAAAGAGGACATCGAAGGTGAAGCTTTGCACATGTTAGGCAGGCCACTAAGCTATATCCCAGCCATCCTTGGCTCTCGGGGAACCACCAAGCATGTCAGTATGTCTTATGACGGACCATGTGTTTATGATCTTCTATAAGTTCTGATGTAAAACACTGGAGTTTAGTAGGAGCTCCAAGAACTTTAATCCCCTTATGATCTACTAAAATTTTAGCATAAATAAATGTTACAAATTAACCTACCAGGTAGATTAGCTAGCCAACAGCTTTAACCAAATGCCTGACCCCTGCTGTGCAGTTGCTAATGGGATGTGGGGCTGCAGACAGAGGGGAGAAGCTGAACATGTCACAAGACTAAAGCGTAGGCCCGATGTGTAGACCCTGCCCAGAAGGAAAGGCTGGGTGTGGAGGGAAAAATATAGCTTCAGAAAATACAGAAAACAACTAGAGACTCCCAGATTTACACTTCACATTTAGTTTAATTCTTAGTGTCCAGGAAGCTTAGTGAATACATACCTTTTCTAAAACCATATCACCAACCGACAGCCTTACTTAAAGAATGTAGTAACAGTGAGTGTTCACTCCAGAAAAGTGAAAGTCCCATTCTTGCCGAGAAAAGTTCACAGGTGTGGTGCTAACCAATTACACGGGTGTGGTGTTGACCAATATGCCACCCACTATGTTGATTTTGACACATTCCTCTCTTTGTGTTTGACAAAGCCCTGTTCAGCTGGACGATTTTGATTCTTACATCAAGGACATGGCCAAGGACTCTGACTATAAATTCTCTCTTCAGTTTGAGGTGAGTAATAAGGCATTTTCTCCCTTCTGTGATTGGCAGGCTGTGGGAATGGTCAGGTTTGCACTGGGACCATTTCCCTGCTCACCAGGTTAATTCTGCTAAGCAGGGGGCACTGATCATGTCAGAGCCATCTTAACTTCTGGGCTAGATCAAGGAGCCTCTGCTATTGGCAAAAAGGGGAGAGTGCAGAGAGCTCAAATTCAGGCAGGGAAAGTACAGGAATGGGTTCAAAGGTGAGGAGATGGGACCAAGAGGGGCCATCTTTGAAAAATCACGCACAGTCAGGAGGAGGGAGGATTAAAAGCAAACCGATCCCTGGCGTCGAACTTACCTTCCAGGGACTCTGTTGTTTCCAGGTGACATGGACTGTAGACTGCAGATGGCAGTCAGGGTGGGTGGCGGGCATCCACCCCTGTATTTCTTAGGTGTGTGACAGCCGAGAGCAGGGTGCTCGCTAAGCTAGGATTGCAAGCAATGCTGTTGAATGCTTGTTGCCCTGTGGAGTTTCTTTCCTTTGAAAACCTGGGGGGGGGGGTGGAGAGGGAGAGGGAGAGGGAGAGGGAGAGGGAGATGGAGAGGGAGAGGGAGAGGGAGAGGGAGAGGTGCTCAAGATTTGTGGAGACAAAGGACACCATCCACACTCCCTTCCCTTGAAGCACACAGAGTATGAGACCATGCGCCTGCACAAGCAGAAATGAGCTAATGGGTGGAACAGACTGGGTCCTTGCTTTGCCTCACCGTGGCTCTCAGCTCTCAGAAGTCTTACACGCGTCAGGCTCTGCGGCATCTGCACTGAGCCATGATCCGGGATAAATGGGAAGACTGCGATCTTTCTAAATTTGGTAGCTTTCTTTTTAAGTCTAAATTCTCTTTCCCATTAAAGTAGCTGGTTTTATCTAATTTATTTTTCCCATTTCTTCTTTTTCTTCACCATCCGAGAACCGCTTTAGTTAACAGAGGCCAACAATAGTCTGGCTGTGGATGTTTATTCAGGGAGTTTGGGGGTAAAAAGAATCTCCAAATGTTTGTCTTCTTTTTCATATAGCAAACAATTCTTTATTATGAGTGTGTGAGTGTGTATGAGTGTGTGAGTGTGTATCAGTGTGTGTGTGTGTATCAGTGTGTGTGTGTGAGTGTGTATCAGTGTGTGAGTGTGTGAGGGTGTGTGTGTGAGGGGGGGTGAGAATGTGTGTGTGAGTGATTGTGTGAGTGTGAGAGTGTATGTGAGTGTGTGTGTGAGTGTGAGTTTGTGTGTGTGAGTGTATGTGAGTGTGTGAGTGTGAGTTTGTGTGTGTGAGTGTATGTGAGTGTGTGATTGTGTCTGTTGAGTGTATGAGTGTGTGTGTGAGTGTGTGTGTGAGTGTGTGTGTGAGTGTGTGTGTGAGAATGTGTGTGTGAGTGTGTGAGTGTGAGTGTGTGAGTGTGAGTTTGTGTGAGTGTGTGAGTGTGTGTGTGTGTGTGTGTGTGTATACACATGTATACGTAGATAAGAAGACAACTTCCACAAGTCAGTTCTCCCCTTCATCATTTAGAGCCTGATGATCCAACTCAGGTTATTGGTAACAAGACCCATTACACATGGAGGCTTCTCATTGGCCTGTGGGTCTCACTCATCACCAAATGCAAAGCCCCCTAACCACAACCTGCCTTGATAAATCTCACAGAAAGCCTGGCCAGTTATCTATTTCCCCCTGGTGCCTATGAAAGTACCAGTGTCACCCCCCACACACACAGTGTTACATCTCAAATAACAGAAATTCAATTGCATTCCGGGGGTGGGGTGGGGTCTAAAGAAAGAATGTCATTTCAGAAAGTTTGTCACTGGAAGGAGGAAAACTGTTAAATATTAATAATGAGCCAAAATTCTGTAAAAATGAATAGCCGGATGAATATTGTGGTGCAGATAAAATCATGGTATGTGTGGTTTGGCCATACCTTTCTGTGTGTCTGTGTGATAAAAAAAAAAAAAAAAAAAAAAAAAAAAAACCTTGAAAAAAAAACAAAACAAGCTAGGAAAGAAAGGAGTTTTCCACTCACAACTGTCCTGGTGGGGGAGGCAGCAGAACTATGTGGGAGACTGGGCATTGAGGAAGCAGAGAGACAAAGGAAGTGGGGACCGAGTTGTAAAATCTCTCAAAGCTGGTCCCTGGGGTTGTACATCTTCCAGCAAAGCTCACCCTCCTGAAGGTCCCATTGCCCTGTCAAACAGCACCACCAGCTGGGGGACCAAGTGCTCAAACCCGAGGCCTCTGGGGAACCTTCATCATCAAAACACCTTAGAGTGCAGCTGAGGGTCAGGACCTCTGCTGGGGACTCACGGTGCAGGCCATCAAACAAGAGTGTAAATATCCCACTGTCTCAGAATTGCATGGTCATTTTGAAGTTCAGTGCCATTTTCTGGTTTATAAATAAAAAGAGTGTTTTTTTTTTTGTAATGAAAACATAATTCTAATCAACTTTTGCCCAAGTAAAAGAGTCTTTCTTGAGAGGATATTAATGTATTTGGCGGGAGCAAAGAAAGAGTTGAGTGACTTTCAGGAACGGCTGGAAGGCCAAGCCAGATCCCTGAGAAAGCCCCTTCATGTCTCGATTCTGCTCCTCTCTGGCCCTGCCTCTGCCCTCTCCCACTGCAAGGCAATTTCTTGGCACTACTAAAGAAGGACGGGTCACAAGCTAATGTGACTAATTTGCCCTAAATGAGGGACAGCCATGTTCCTGGACAACGGTGGGAGACTGCGAGGGCCAAACCATAAGCAATTCGTGTAGTGGCCTAAAAAAACTATTCAGATATGTAAAACAGAATTGTCCACTTTGCACGCTAAATGTTCGCTTTACCATGTGCCAGGCTTTTATGCGTTCAATGTATGAGTGAACATTTAAATTTAATTCATAACATTGTATGTAAAGATTTCCATTTCTTTGACCACTAATAAGTCAGTGTTGGGGAGGTAACACTTTTCAAACCTCAGTTTCTTTACCTACAAAACAGGTAGGTTGAACTAGACTAGTGATTTCCCACTGAGCAAGAACTGGCCAGTCCCCAAAGAGTGTGGTGACGTGCGCTTTGGTTAGTGCTTTGGGTGGAAGCTACTAACAGTATTTACCGAGAGAAGGGCAGGGGAATTAAATTTTCCTCAAGGCGTGCAATCAGGAATTGTCTTCAGCTAGTACTCCTCCTGTGAGCAACACTGGGCTTCCTGTGGAGCACGGGCCAGCAGGCTTTACCACATCTGTCTACTCGGGTTCTCCAGAAACCCGACGGGATGTGTGCCTGGAAGCCACAGGACTACCTAGAGAGCGGGTTGTCTTAGTGAACGAGCTTACGGAAACTAGGAAGTCTAGGCTTCAGGGGAGGCTGTCCAGCTGGTAAACCACAGACAGGTCTGAAGGCAGGAGGGAGCGGAATTCCCTCCTCCATGAGGAAGTTGTTTTCCTTCTGAATTCAGTTAACTGATTGGATAAGGCCTGCCGTTTGTACAAATAGCAATCTACCCTGAATCCATTGAGTTCATCGCAACTTCATCTACCAACTTCCTAACGAGCCCTAGCTTGCTTTGTGGTCAGGCACCTGGGCACCACAGCCTTGCCGAGCAGACACATAAACACAGCCATTGTGCCAGGGTTAGAAGAAATATTTAGGTCTTTCACTCTTAATAAACATTTTCCGTACATCTTTATTCTAAGAACACCATTAGTTGTATTGCAATATCCTTGGCGCCACTCTTACTGTCCGTGCCTGACTGATTGGGAAGTGCCCGGATGTTCGTATCCCACACTTGAGCTGTATGTCACAGACTAACATTTGCTCAGCCAAGGGCCCACACTGGTTGGGTTTCCTTCCCCCCTGACATCCCCCAGTCCATTCTCAAATCTTCATAGCCCACAGTGGCCTCAGATTGAGGGTGATTTCTTCGCAGTTTTCTGGGAAGTAAATACTCCCGACTGTGGGTACAGCTGACGTTCACATAACAGTCTTCAAATTCTCTACTATTTTGTGTTCATAGTTACTGAAACGGAAGAGGGAAAATGCTCCTACTTCTAACAGTGCCCCTAAGACGGTGTTAGATGGCTGAATCACTAAGTCTAGCTAAGCCTGGTAGCTGAAACTGGTTTTTGTTCTGCTCACACAGTTGCTACTTCAGGGCCCTTCCACTCTAACATTGAAAGACCAAACGTGCATTGAGAAATTGCGCCATTTGTAATCATTATGCAAATTGACAATAATGCCTGGATTTACATGCATTACCACGACAGCTATAAGTCATACATGAAGCTGTATGAGTTTCTGCTCCTTACTCACTGAGTAAATTCCCTTCGAGCTCGGTATCTGATTTAGGATAAAGACTGATGATCCTTCTGACAGAAATATGCATCTTTCTTGAAGGAGGTTGGGAACGCATAAGGGGGCCAGCCTCGTTTCTGTAAGACAGTTTCTCAAGAACCAGACTTCAGAGCTTGAGGTGGGGCTGTTCCCCAGCCATTCTGTGTAGTCCTTGATTTCCCATTGATTTCTGGAATTTGGAATTAACTAAAATGCAGGTAAAGGCTCCAGACTTTCTCTTCAGAAATAAGGCTACACATAAGACTATAGCGTGCTACATGTTGTAGAAGTGACTCTTTCCAAGAGGGGCACCACCTCAGCCTGTCTCAGCCCCATTCTCTGGAGAGTGTCTGCAGTCGTCACTGACATATGTCACCTCAGATCTCCCAATAATTTGAGGAGTACGAGATCTTTGCTCCCAGACTTGACGTTTTCCTCCTCTTATTCCTTCAGTCCCAGAGTTTGATCTGTTCCCGAGAGCCTGTCCTAGCACCGTGGCATCTGTCTGTGCACTGCCCCTAATGAGTTACATCTTGGTCTTCAGGGCTTTGCGAGCTACCGTAGACATCCCTGGGGTTGATGTGTTTTATTTCTACCCTTCCATGACCCACCCATCAGATTCCCACTGGCACTGTATGCTTTCCTTAGGATTTGTTGGATGAGTTGAATTGCACCTTCGCACACCTGCTGAAGTCCTATTGTCCCCCTGCCTCAGGATGATATCTCATTTTCAGATAGGACCATGATAGACGCAGAGAGTTAAACAGTCAACGGTTAAGAGATCATGTGATATGCAACTGAGCTGTGGGTGAACGTCCCGTTAGAAGGTAAAGAGAGCCGATGAAATATCCCCACTACAGCCATCCCAGAGGGGGTGTGGCCCTGCCCGTATCTTGGTTTCTGATTTGTGCACTCCAGAGCTATGAAATAGTGTTGGGTGTTTACTTATATGTGTGTCACCTTGCCCGACAGTCCCCAAAGGCTCATACAGTACCACACTGGACTAGAGCTGACCCTTTCCTCATCCCCCTTGATGGTCACCTGAACACAAGCACACAGGGCAATTCTATTGCGCTAACCTGCTGCAGACGGGCCCTCTGCTCTTTCCCCTTCCTTTGTCTCCCCTGTGGACGCATGGCCTATTGGCACAAGTCACTCGCCTCGAATGCCCAGTGTGTTCCAAGGCCAACACTAAAGACTGCCATCTACTGACAGTGCTCTAACTCTAAGAGCAGCACCCACTCTGTTTGCTTGCCTTACATGATGACACGGTGACTGTGTTCTTCCAATCTGAGGAAAGCCTCCCCTCGTTGGCAGTACTTGAAGATGAGGCCCTTTGGAGGTAATTAGGCTAGACAGAGTGATGGAACAGGGAGTCTAGTGGTGAGATCGATGCCTTCACAAAAAGAGAAACTAGTGAGTTTGTCGTCCTCTTCTTCCCCCGAGAGTCACATTGATAAGACATGGGCATGCACAGAGCTGACAGCTGCTTACAAACCAAAGATTAACCAGGAAATCTATATGGTTGACATCTTGGTTTGGGGCTTTTGAGCAGTGATGATGAAAAATAATACCATCCTTTGGTTAAAACCACAACTCTGTGGTGTTTTGTTATGGCAGTGTACACACACACACACACACACACACACACACACACACACACACCCCACAGAATACATGTTTGTACTTTCTTTCTCTAGAGTTAGGTGCTTCAACTCTCTCTGGCCCAACACAGACTGCCACTGGGCTTGGTGACTATATTAGGCCCCTAGCAAGTCATCACAGTAGTCTTGGCTTAAAACAACAACAGATCTTCGTTCTCCAAAGATTGTCAGATTCAGGAACTGAATTGAGGAATCGTCAGAGCCTCTCTCTCTCTCTCTCTCTCTCTCTCTCTCTCTCTGGAGCCTCCAAGGAGAGCAGTTGCCTACCTTGTTCCGTTTCACGTGGGCCCAAGTGTTTCTCGACGGCAGCTACCTCAAGCCAGACTCTAATCAGTCTTGACATGCCTTCCCATCGGGTAATCCATACAGAGTGACCTACCCCACAGACTTTTACAAAAAAAAAAGAAAAAAATCACACTCATAGGTTCTGATATGACCACAGCTCCTTGGCAAACACCATTCAACCCATGGAGACGATATCTCAAATAAATAAATAAATAAATAAATAAATAAATAAATAAATAAATATGATTGATTATATTAGAAGCAAAACCAGGCGATATCTTAAATAAATAAATAAATAAATAAATATGATTGATTATATTAGAAGCAAAACAAGGCGATATCTCAAATAAATAAATAAATAAATAAATAAATAAATAAATAAATAAATAAATGATTGATTATATTAGAAGCAAAACCAGGCAAACAGAAACTTGAAAATGATTTACGTGGCTTCAGCCCATCACCCCTACACTTTATCGTAATGAAGATTTAAGCCTCTGCTGTTTCTGTGTGGTTAGAGAGAAAATCCCTGCAGAGTTACTGAACTGGAAACTTGTTTGATTTTCCACTCAGTGACAAGCTAAATTACAAAGCCTCCCCAGTACGCACTGCTTGGCTAATTTGCATTTACGGTGTTCAGCCAATTAAGCAGCTCTTACCAACTCAGGGACGGCAGCCCTGGATCTCAGGTCTCCTAGAGAGTCAGTTTACACGTGCTTAGCCCGCTCTCCGGCCCTGGTCTGTTTCCAAGGTTCCTTTTGTATCTGAGGCCTTTTCCAGTTGCTTTTTAGTCTGTGTCCAACTGAGGAGAGTTGTGACTCTGTCTGCACAATGGGGAAGAAAGGAGTCATTATAGACCCAAGCCAGGCAAAGCGAAAACAAACACAACCGCACCGTCTTTGAATGCTTCACCATTGGTGTTCCCAGGGCAATGTTGGCCTTTGTTGAGTTTAGTAATTCTATTTGGTAGTGTGTACACCAGCAAAGGATGGAAACGTTCTAAGACTTGTTTTGGGCATAATTAAACTTATTCTGAGGCGTCTTGAGCTGATTCCAAAAGACCTATCCTTTCCAAGCGGCACGCACAACTAAGGAAGGTTATTTTGAAAAATTATCTCTTTTGGACAAGTTTTCCCTTATGGTTCTTTCTAAAGAAAGTCCACTTGTAAACTATCTTAATCAATGGAACAACAAAACACCACTTAAATAAGCTCATGATTGCTCTAATTAACCTTGAAAAATAATGCTGATTTGGGTTAAGTTTTCCAAAACTGGACATGTTTTGTGCGTCCCACAAGAGTAATATAGCAAACCACTGGAAAACCTTGAGGAGAAACCTGTACAATTACAATGGCAATTTTCGGCTTTAAGGGCACTATTGGTACAAAGGTTTTATCTGGAATGGGGAAAAAATTAGATTTGTGCTGAATCACCTCCTTGGCAGTTTGTCTTCAAGAACGACTGACTTCCTCGTACCCCAAACAGTGCAAGATTTTGTTTCTCAAGAAGCCAAAAATGATGAAGCATCAACAAGAAAGAAAAACCTAGGCCACTGAGGTTGTCTCAGCCATGTTGATGGCAACTGGGCAGGCCTTTATCAGTTGACAGCAAGGACCTCCAACTTGAAAGAGGCCCAAGACCAAAGGCTGGATGCCTGCAGCATGTGCAATTCGAAGACTGCTTGAGTCAAGACGCCCAGGATGTGAGGGTCTCCCTTCCTCAATCAACGTCTCTTCCCTTAAAAATCTTTCAGAGCCCCATAAGTTCCTTTTCCAGACTCGTTCTCTAGCTTCGGATTCCTTAAAGTAACGGTTGAGAAGAGACTTGAAGGGTGAAACTTGTATGCTTTGCTGCATCCTTTGGGACTAGGAACAAAATTACCTTGGGCAAAGTGTGAGTACTCCAGAGTTCAGATCAGAGTGTAGGGGCCTTGCAAGAGGGGTAACCTGTAATCGCAGCACTCAGGAGGCAGAGACAAAGCACCTTCAGGGCAAGCTGTGAGCTAGCCCTGACAATTGGCCTAGTCAGAGACCGTGGCTTGACATGATGCGGTGAACCATTAGGGAAGCCACCGTAGTCCTCTGCCTCACCACACAGGCACACCCCACATACATGCCAGCACACCATTACACATTCACGCACACATACACACACACACACACACACACACACACACACCTTACACATGCGCATGCAAAAAAAAAACCCTGAACTCATTAAGTGTAAGCAAAATAGATGGTTTCTATGGCAACTGGTTCTTCGGCTGTCTGAAGAAGCTTATAGAAACGACAGTAAAGACAAATACCGAGGGGCTCTGTAGCACACACACGCACAGAGCATTCCCTTGCACTGACGCACACATAAAATAAAAAACAATAAGAATACATCTTGGAGTGTTTCCGGATATTGCTAGATTTGCTCCTTTAGATATACAAGCCCAGAAACTACCATTCCAGTAGACCATAAAGTAGACTTCTAGGTGATCTGGTTATATGCAACCTCATTTTCTTTCCGTTTTCATATTTTATTTTAAATAATTTTATTTCTCTTAGATATTTTATGTCTTTACATTTCGAATGTTCCCCCCTTTCCTCCCTCTCCCATACCTCCTCTCCCCTCCCCCTGCTTCTATGACGATGCTCCCGCTCCACCCACCTACTCCCACCTCAAAGCCAACATTGGGCAAACAATCCTTCACAGGACCAAGTGCTTTTCCTTCCATTGATGCTGGACAATGCCATCCTCTGTCACAAATGTGGCCAGAGTCATGGGACCCTCCATGTGTACTGTCTGATTGGCGGTTTAGTCCCTGGGAGCTCTGGTGAGGTCTGGTTGGTTGATACTGTTGTTCTTCCTATGGGGTTGCAAACCCCTTCTGCTTCTTCAGTCCTTTCTCTAACTCCTCTATTGGGTCCCCTTGTTCAGTCCAATGGTTAGCTGCAAGCATCCTCATCTGTATCAGCAGGGCTCTGGCAGAGTCTCTCAGGAGACACCCATATCTGGCTCCTGTCAGCAAGCACTTCTTTGCATCCGTGATAGTGACTGGGTTTGGTATCTGCATATGGGATGGATTCCCCAGGTGGGGCAGTCTCTGGATGACCTTTTCTTCAGTCTCTGCTCCACCCTTTGTCCCTGTATTTCCTCCTGTGAGTATTTTGTTCTTCCAAGAAAGACGGATACAGCCACATTTGGGTCTTTGTACTTGAGCTTCATGTGGTCTGTGGATTGTGTCTTGGGTATTCCAAGCTTTTGGGCTAAGATCCACTTATCAGTGAGTGCATACCATGTGTGTTCTTTTGTGACTGGGTTACCTCACTCAGGATGATATTTTCTAGTTCCATCCATTTGCCTAAGAATTTCATGTAGTCACTGTTTTTTTGGTTTTTTTTGTTGTTGTTGTTGTTTTTTGGTTCTTTTTTTCGGAGCTGGGGACCGAACCCAGGGCCTTGTGCTTCCTAGGTAAGCGCTCTACCACTGAGCTAAATCCCCAGCCCCAGTCATTGTTTTTAATAGCTGAGTAGTACTCCTTTTGTTTTTTATTAGACACAGGGGGATAAACAGCCGAAATGTTTCTCACAGTCACTCTTTTGAATGGCATGGTTGTAAGAAAAACACCAATGCCTGCTGTGGTAGGGGCTGAGGTACAGATAACCGACAGGCCAGTAGATGTCCATCCGGTGTGCCGCCTTCCACTCTAGGGCTGCCTCCTCACTGATGATTCACCTTTATTCTTCGGGTCCCATCACCGGCATTTAGAGGCTGTTCACCCAATATTTTATACTGTGGAGATTGCTTCCTACTCCTAACCCCACTGTCTCACAACTTCTTTGGGGGCTCATTTCTACGAGAAAACAGATGCCCATGCTTCCTCATGGTTTATGTGAACAGCTCATACACGAGCTGCCCTCCTTGTCATAATCCTGATCTGTGTTTTCATTCCCAAGCCTCCCACACCCCATCTCCCACGTAGATCTTACTTCTCTGAGTAATCTGTGAGAAGCTCGAGCTGTTTAGATGGCAGAGTGAACTGTGCTTCACTGCAGCTGTGCTAACAAACTACCTTTAGGGTTCAAGTCCCTGCGATGCTTAGCTTTCTCACTCACAGGTACGTGGTTTCACTGGAGTGCTTCTGCTTCAGGCTGTGGGTATCCATCAGGTTGTCTCCTCACCCTGACATCAGCAGCTTTGCTGCCCATGGACTCTTTCTGTTGGTGGTAGAGGTCAGGAGAAGAAACCAAACTAAAGAAGCCCATAGTGAACTTCCAATTTCACCCAAGTTCTACCCAGATTCATTGACTAGAGCGAGCTGACAAGAGCGAAGTGGATCGGCTAGCACGTCCTGCCCTTAAAAGAAATTGCTGCCTTATCAGCTGACCAAGGGCATGTTGAAGTTTTATCCATGAACAGAGTCCAAGGTGAACATTAAGCCATCCAGTTCTGCACTGGGTACAG
Source organism: Rattus norvegicus (assembly GCF_021556685.1). Taxonomy (NCBI): domain Eukaryota; kingdom Metazoa; phylum Chordata; class Mammalia; order Rodentia; family Muridae; genus Rattus; species Rattus norvegicus. The sequence continues at coordinate 172,445,297 of NC_141537.1, forward strand.
AAACTTTGAACCTGTTCTCTCTTGTTTGCAGGAGTTGAAGTTGATTGGACTGGATATTCCACACTTTGCTGCAGATCTTCCGCTGAACCGATGTAAAAACCGCTATACAAACATCCTGCCGTGTAAGCTGATCAATAGCCCTGACCCCAGCCCTGTCTCTTAAAGGTCAAAGCTTTGCTTCTGCCACTCAATCAGTCTCACTATTTTCCCGCCAGACTCAAGTGTGGTCTGAATCACAGGGCCACCACCGAGTCTTCCCAGACCTGGCTGGCACATTGGTCTTACCGGGTGGAGGTGGGGGTTTATTACACCTCTTCACATAAATTGCATCTGAGCATTCGACCCTCCCTACCACAGACAAAGGACTCCCGGCAGCCAATGACTGCTAAGAAAGGGAGACTTGATCTTCTGGGAGTGAGCTCCCTATTCATCCAATTCCAAGTCAGATAGTCCACAGATGTCATTTACATATAAGCAATACTAAATAAACTGAGCAAGTTGTTCTTACATATTTATATAGGTAACAGTAATAATCAAAGGAAACGAGTCCATGAATTTGAGAGGGAATCCAGTTGACACCTGGTCACTGTCAAGAACCAGAGACTTTCCTTATGAAACTCAACACCATAGAGTAAACACACACCAATAAAGAGAAGTTTGAGGATGAAGTTAGTAAGATAAATCTGAATAAGTGAAAGGAAAAAGAACAGGGAGAAATAACCAAGGTAAAAAACCGAAATCAACAAGGCCAACAATAATACTATTTGATACACGATCGAGAGCGAACCGGGATTAGGGCTGGTAAGTGATAGGAAGAGAGTGCTACACTTCGGTTTTATAGAGACGAACAGGGCCGGGGAGTCTAAGCACACTGTGAGGACTGTAGTTAATGACACGTGTGGAACCCTGAAAGGTTTATAATGGAGTGGGCTTTACGCACTTCCACACAAAAAGAATAAGTGTGAGATGACAGATGCTTCTTTGCTTAACTCTAGTAGTCCTTTCTTAATGTGCAGGCGGGTGGACATGCACACACACACACATACACACACATGCACGCATGCACACACACATGCATGCATACACACATACACACACACACATGCACACACACACACATACACACACATGCACGCATGCACACACACATGCACGCATACACACATACACACACACACACACACACACACAATCATTTACCTTAAACATTAAATTTCATGTCCAGCAACAAAAAGAATTAAACCAGTAAGTGTCATAATAACTTCGAAAAGGCCCATGTGACTTCCGTTCTCTGGGTGAGGTAGTGGGTTCCTCGGATGTCGCTGCACGAGAAGGCAACCATAAATTTACGTTACGTACTATAGCTTCCCGTATGGTCATAAAGATATTTCAGTTCCTGCCTGAAGCACTTGCAGCTGACTCTTCCAGAGCTGGAAGAGCTGAGGAAGTAGTGGCTGGATGAAAGTCATAAATTATCGAATGGAGGCCCTAAGACAACAGTAGACGGCCTCCCTCCTCGGCCTTCTGTTTAACTTGGTATCTGACAGAGACCGACACAATCGTTTTGCCTTCCATTCCGGTTTTTTTTTTAATGTGTCTTTTCTCTCTGGTCTTCATAGACGACTTCAGCAGAGTGAGGCTGGTCTCCATGAATGAAGAAGAAGGAGCAGACTACATTAATGCCAATTATATTCCTGTAAGTAGAAATAATAATAATAATGATAATAATAATAATAATAATAATAAACTAATCCAAAGCTCAAAACCACACAGACCAGGCACTGGAAGGCCGTAGGGGCTAAGGATACATGAAATGGAGAAGTGGCAGCTGCCCCCACCTAACAACTGAGGGCCAGGAGCTGTGGGCACTTCCTGTTGCTCCTATTCAGAATACAGGATGCAATGGCTCTCACCCTTCCTAATGCTGCAGCCCTTTAACACAGCTCCTCGTGTTGTGGTGACCTCAACCATAAAAATCATTTCATGGCTCCATCATCACGGAAATTCTTCACCGTTATGAGTCATATGTGAATATCTAACATGCAGGATATCTGATATGGAACCCCTGTGAAATGGTCATTTGAACCCCACAGGGGTCACAACCCACTGGTTGAGAACCACAGCTCCCTGTGAGAGACTAGAGGAGGGAGGTCATGGCACTGAAGGGAGGGCCTCTCCCCTGTGTCTAGACTCCACAGTCCAGACTACAGCTGCACACCTGTGCACTTAGAGCAGCTGAGGTAAAGAGTGCGGCTGACGTGAAAAGGTGTGGACATGATTGGATAGGCTTCTAACAAGCAGCGCTTAAAACCACACCAACCCGTATAAAAGCCCTCTGGTTACCGCTTTCATGATAAGCTGAAGGAAACATTTGATAGGTGTGTGATCCTTTGCCAACTTCCTCCATCAGCAGGATGTCAGCCGTCCTGGCAGGGTTAGAACGCCCAACAGCACTCAGGGGGCAGTGACGCTGGCTGGCGAAGTGTTGACGTTCTCACTCTCCTTTCAGGGCTACAACTCACCTCAGGAGTACATTGCCACCCAGGGACCACTGCCGGAAACCAGAAATGATTTCTGGAAGATGGTCCTGCAGCAGAAGTCTCGCATCATTGTCATGCTCACTCAGTGCAATGAGAAAAGAAGGGTGTGTACCTATGTGCCTGAGGGCCGGTTGGCCATGCCTGCCCCGTTCACAGCCCTGGGTGTTTGTCCACTGTCAGGAAGGGGGACTGAAGGTGCCTAGTCTTCACCTTCTCCATGGGCCTGCATGTTTTCTTTGGAAAGGAGGGGATCATTGCTGCCCTGCAGTGAGCACAGACTGTTTCTTCCCTGGTTACTTCTTGGCTCCGCTTTGTCTTTTAAAATGGTGGCGTTATTGTTGCCTCAGGTAAAATGCGACCACTACTGGCCATTCACGGAAGAACCCATTGCTTATGGAGACATCACCGTGGAGATGGTCTCTGAGGAAGAACAGGAGGACTGGGCCAGCAGACACTTCCGGATCAATTATGTAAGTTTCCGACAGGTTTGGGGAGGGTGCTCTCCATCTCTGCATCCCACCAATACCCCCACACACAAACCATCACTGGGTAAGACCGTGAGCGCTTCAGGCTCCGTCATGCTGCTACCTGCAAGAGACAAAGGGCTCTGACTTTCAGTACAGTTACTCTCTATTTCTATCAAGGGTGATTTGGATGCAATGCTGTCTTCAAAGGCCAGAGGAGATGAAAGGAAAGTCTGCATCAGCCTGTCTCAAACTAGTGCAGGGCTGTTAGCCACAACTGGAGAGAGGGAGAGAAAGAGAAAGAGGGAGAGAGGGGGAGAGAGAGAGAGAGAGAGAGAGAGAGAGAGAGAGAGAGAGAGAGGTGTTCTCATCACTTGCATTAATCAGATAAGACAGACAGCAAGCTGTGTGTGGGAGGCACAAGCACATACTCAAATTAAACGTCAGGACTGAGGCTTGCTAGTTAGAATTTCGTTCTGTGAGTTTCAACGTCTAGACCTCCTTAATTCTGGTTCCATGTCTCTCTTCAAGTTAAACAGAGTCCCGGAAAGATCCGTTTCCCTTGCCTTGCTTCTGTCTCTGTGGACAAGTCTCTAAGCCCAGGCTGATTGTGTCTGCGCTAGGCTCCAGTGTCGGGCTGCATGTCAGAACGCAGTCCGTCATAGCAGTCCCAGCCTGTTTCCTCGGTGAGAAACATGGGGTCTGGGACAGATGCTGTTGTTCTCAGTCTCCTGTGTACCCAGATACTGGGGTACCACTGGGAGTTGGGAATGGGAGTCTGAGGGTCTTCATTCCCACTCAGGGCATTTATGTGCCAGGAAGGAAGGGAAAGACAGAGAGCCAGAGGATGGGGGAAGAATCCGGTTGGTTCTGAGTGAGTGCCGAGAGTGAGAGCAGAGTGACTAGAAAAGAGAAGGCTTCTCCTGAGATGTAGGTGTGTCTCTACAATAAAGCCCCCACCCCCAGCAATCCTTGATGAAGGAGATGGTCCTCCTTCCTTGTCCAAACTGCTTTATTTGGTGGTGGATGTGAATGCCTGCATCTTACTTGGGGTGTACCAGGGATTAAATATCTTTTGCCGGAAGGAATATCCAGGAAGAGAAGCTCATTGGCTAAACACTCAGGGCCTACTTAGATATCTCATTAGCATAGAGAACTCCTGTTTTTTATCTACATGACCAACTGTCATGCTCTTCTCAGTGGGGTGTCATGGTTATGTGTTACAGATCAGGTAGTTAGGCAGGGAGCTGACCCCATACCTGCCGTTCTCAATTTTGAGATTTCCGCAGGGTTTGGGCCTGCTCGACCTTACCAGTTCCTCTGTCTGGTGGCACGGTCCACTTGCCCCACACTCCAGTACTCACTTCAGCCAAAGCCATCCTATAAATTTGCTCTTTATAGATAAATGTCCCATAGATATAGTTCCTACTAGTGTAGTCTGTTGAGAACCCTACACACACACACACACACACACACACACACAAGAAGGAAGGAAGGAAGGAAGGAAGGAAGGAAGGAAGAAAGGGAGGGAGGGAAGGAGGGAGGGAGGGAAGGAGGAAGGAAAGAAAAGAAAGAAAGAAAGAAAGAAAGAAAGAAAGAAAGAAAGAAAGAAAGAGAGGAAAATCCCTTTCCCTTAGGTGTATGACCAAATCCAGGCACACCCCAGTGAGAGTGTAACAGGCTGTTCCTTCTGTCCTATTCTTCTGAATTGTCCAGCTCGTCCTGTTCTCTAGGCCGGACACTCAAATGCAGTGTCCCTCCTTTATCCGGCTTTCCAGGTCTGAGGCTTTCAGCTCCTTCCTGCCTACCTCAGAGCCCCTGTGCACATGCCTCTCTCAGCACACTGTCCTCACAGCTTTCTTTCTTCTCTTCCTCTCACTGGATATCATCAGTTTCACCAGCAAGCACTCTGTTTCCATGGAATGAGCGAACCGGAGAATGAACTGTTTCAAAACTAATAGAGCACTGCTCGAGTCAACAGATTGCCTACCAGAGGCGATATTTCACGATCTTAACGCCATTTAAACTGAGTTTACTTTCTGGGCTGTTTCAGCAAGGAAGCCAGTACAAGCTGGTAAAGAATAGAAAACAGTTCTTTCCCAGGTTTGCATCTGGGAACAGAAAAACAAAACAAAACAAAGCAAACATACAGCGTATGTTCTCCTACCTGCTCCCTCCAGGTCTAGAAGAGGCTTCTCGTCCTTGCTCTTAAGCTACGTCCCCATCCTTCTGTGACAAACGAGAAGAGTTTCAACAGCAGAAACAAAGCAATAAACAACAGTGTTTGCCTTTAGGGCGGTTCAGAGGTTACAGGCGTCTGGTGCCCTCTTTTGGCTGTAAGCTTGGTCAAAAAAACATCAATCTGTCTGAGTCAATCTTTTCCTGAGTTTTTGTTTACACCCGCCCTTCTTACTTTGTTCCATATTGAGATGTGTAAAGTTCCCGGGTATCTTCTCAACAAGATAAAACGTGGAGATGAGAAAAATCAGAGTAAGAGAATTTAGGATACGCGGGTCAGATCAAACAGGAGCGTTTTCTCATTTAAACAAGGAAAATGGTGGCAACACCGGCTTGCCACTGCCCAGTATGTGGAGACCGGTGTGACTGAGTAAATATCACCAACTTACCCATTCCTGTGGACCCTGAGCCTTGCACACAACTGAAAAACCTGTTGCCAGTTCCGTGGTCCTGCCTCGGAGCCCTGGGGAGACCAGGGACAGTCTGGTGGTTTCCTTCAGTTTTACATCCACTTGTGTTTATTAGCCGACTGCATTTTCAGACTGGCTGCACTGGGATGTGACCATACAGGGATGGTAGGGCCATCAGCCCGCAGACAAAGCTGGCTTGTTTTGTGAGCCTTTCCAGACGAGCCAAGCTAGCTGATGTCTAACTTTGAACACCCATGGTGTCGGACGAACACTTGCTCTTCCGCAGTTTATTATGGACGGGTTACTCTGAACACTTCGTGCTGCCTGTGGGTGGCAGGGTGGCATACGGTGCCCAAGGACCAGTGGGCATAGCTGAAGAAACGGGGTTGTTACTGCTATAAATCTTACTATGAATTTGTACATATTATTTATATTAAAATCTACTTACAGAGATGCAAACTCTGCCTAAGACTGCTCAGCTTTGCTCCTCGAGGTTCATTTCTCTTTGCTTCCTGAATATAAGCTTGGGCTCCAGACCTTCCAAGGTTCTTGCTAGGATGTTCTACCCTCTGAGTGGATTGTAGGGTCTTTGCAAGTTTGAGGAATGAACCAGACAGTTGAGAAGAGCCTGACGTAGGAGCCAGCCTCACAGTTAGTAACAAGAATACCATTCTTCTAACTTACAGAGACTAAACGGTGTTGATCTCGAAGGATCCTTATCCTGGTGCCTATATATCTGGCTCAAAGAGAAATTCAGTGCCTGGGCCAATATGAATAGGATTCATATACTATTGGGGTGACCACAGACACACACACACACACACACACACACACACACACACACACATTCTGTATCAACCACCTATGAAGGTGTGTCCCTGTGTTCTCAATTGCTAATCGCTCCAGCAGCTCCAGGCTGGCAGGATATATAAATGTTTATCACTTCCTCGCCTGCCCAAAAAGGAAACCTAGCTGCCTTGGGGGAGGAATCTCTCCCACTATGCACGCTAATAGCTTTTTCTGTGTGAGAAGGAAGTGTGGAAAGTGAGGAGAAAACAGTTGGTGGCCGAGTTTGGGCAGAGGGAGAGACTGCTCCAGCAAACCGGCAAACAGCCTTACACTGTTCAGATGTCTCCGAGTCTACATTGTCAAACCCCACGGGGTGCCCCCCAAATCCCCACAATAACACACAAACTGACTTACCTTAGAGCAAAGTATCCAGGTGACTGAGCAGACGGAAGCCGGCGCTAATGACCACACAGTCATTTGGATGACTGATCTGTCGCACGCACCACACCACCCATCGCTCACCTGCTCTGCTTAGTGTACGTGGGCCTGATACCAGCGGTCCTTTTTAGATATGAGAAAACTGAAGCCCAGGGAGTCTGTCTCGGACCAGGTTTCTCATCTCAGATCTCAGAGGAGGACTTCTCAGATAAATGCCTTTTGCGGTTGTTTGAAAAGTGTATTTCCGGTAAACGTGCAAGGGTCAAAGGGTAGAGCGAATCCTTCTATGGCTACGGATGCAGCTGGAATCGGACTCCAGTCAGACCCGGGGAGAATGCTGGGGACAGGAATGCCACTGTGGTGCTGCCCGGTTCGGATGTCGAGATGGATTATTGCTGGGTGGTGATACAATCTTTGCGATGCTTGGGCACATGAAGGTGACCTCTTAAGAATTTCCCAGGAAAGCTCTCTGAGTGAGGGACAGGATTCTCCTGTCAGAGAACGTGATATGCTGGGGTAGCAGAGAGCTCTAAGTAGGACAGCAAAGGTAGTCTCCAAAACTGTACTGCGGCAGCTTCTAACTGGCAGAGTCAGGATGCCACCCAGTCTGCGTGAGCTCTCGCTCTCAGCTACTGGCTAACAGATACGGGTTAACCTATGTGTTAACCACCTCTTCCCGCTTCACACGGCTACAGCTGACCTTTTCCCTCGGGACCTGATCAGGACCAGGCGGGCGCTCAGAGATGGGTGATCAATAGGAGAAGACGGTAGCTCCAGCTTGGTCTTCAGTGTTGGCTCTGGCCACGCTTAGTGTAGATGAGGTGACTAACACGTGCTCTTCCGCATCGCCCACCACAGGCTGACGAGGCCCAGGATGTGATGCACTTTAACTACACGGCCTGGCCAGACCATGGCGTGCCTCCAGCAAATGCTGCCGAGAGCATCCTGCAGTTCGTGTACACTGTCCGGCAGCAAGCCACCAAGAGCAAAGGACCCATGATCATCCACTGCAGGTAACCTCGGCTGGCATTCTCTGTGCGTTGCCTGTCTTACCGTTGGGACGAACACACCCGGCAATAGCTACTTTAGGAAAATTGGCTGAGTTCAAGGGTTTAGTCTGCCTTGGTGTGACGTCAGGGTGGTAAGGGGTTAAGGCAGCCACGTCAGGAAGCAGAGAGTGATGAGTACTGGTGACAGCCAGCATTCTTTTTATTTAAGCAAAGGCTGCAGCCCATGCTACCTGCCTTCAGGTCGGGTCTTCCCACCCCAGCCAACCTATCTAGAAATGAATGCCCTCACAGCATGCCAGGAGTTTGTCTCCTAGGCAAATCAGGATCTGTTGACAATATTAACCACAACAAACAACATGTTTTTTCTGCCCGTCAAACCCTGATCAGGTTTGATCATAAATGGTTACTTTAAGGTATGAACTTAGTTGGTGTTTTGCTATAAGCGCGTCTTACTTATCATTAAGTTATTTCATAACTGTACTCTGTAGAATACAGTTTTTTTAATGTGCTCTTTTTTGAGACATAATCTTGGTTTGTAGTCCAGTCAGGCCTTGAACTCACTCTTTAGCCCAAGTTGGCCTTAAACTTGCAGTGATTCTCCTGCCTCAGCTTTCTGAGTTGCAGGGATTACAGACATGTGCCGCTATGCTGAGCTTAAAATACTATTATCCCAACTTTTTTTTAAAAGCAAAAGAGCGTGAGAGAAATACAAAGATTTACAAAGGTTGATTCAACCAGAGCATAGAAAAAATAAGATTCAAATCTAGATGCGTGAGTCTCCAAAGGTCAGGTACCACGTGACATCACCATCGGAATAGATGTGGCATGAGAAATGCAAGGTCAAATTCTACAAAGCTTCTCGTGGCTCAAAACAGCCTGAAAAGCCTTGAGAGAAGGCAGATGGTGAGAAGACATAAAAATACTTGGTGTATTAGATAAACGTGGTTGTGCTTCAAAATCGCATCTGGAAATTCAGAACCTAAAATAAAATGGGACAAATGGCTTATAACGTTATTTCAAATCACAAGTCATACTAATACTAATTCCTCTGAATTAGTATGAGGAAGTGTTTCCCCTGACGTAAACCTTGCCATCCCACAAATGAACACAAAATCCACCCCACTGACAGGATGTTATAAAACGGTTATATAGGCTCAAAACTTTTAGATACATACCAGAGGCAGGAGTGGAGTGGGGGATGTTAGGGGACACAACTATCCCATTCTGAGCAAGGACCTTTCAAAGATGGGGATTAGCACTTTGTCTTGGTGAGCTAAAATGTTCGTCTTTGGTGTTCTCTCTCTCTCTCTCTCTCTCTCTCTCTCTCTCTCTCTCTCTCTCTGTATGTTCTGGTGAGGTATGTATATGTATGAATTATTATTGTGTGCACATATGTATGTATGTGTACACATATGTGTGTGAATGTACATGTGTATTATGTGCACATGTATGTGTGTGCACTGTGTATGTACATGTACACGCACATGTGTGCATGTGTTCTGGTGAGCTATGTATGTGTATGAATTATGTGTGTGCATGTATGTATGTGTGTGCACATATGTGTGAATGTATGTGTGTATTGTGTGCACGTGTATGTGTGTGTACTGTGTGTGTGTGTGTGTGTGTGTTCAGAACCAACAATGCTTGTGAGCTGCTACATTACTGTTGAAGGAGCTGGTCCTTCTCATCTGCCCAACTTAGACTTTTGTGGTTTCAAAGCATGTTGCTGAACATGAGATTACCCTCAAAACAGTTCTCCGGACAGAAAGCTGCTTGCACCTGTGGGGTCAAACTCACACTCCCTTCACAGCTGCCAGCAGGTGCCATGCGGGATGTGACTTTACAAGGTCACATTTGGTGACAGATCATTTTATCCGAGAAGCCCCTGGAGAGGGGAGTTATCTAACAGAAAAGGCAAACTGGGCTCTGAACTCAAGGCTTTTAGTTTCGGGTTTTTTTTTTCTCCTAGCAAATTCCACATCTAAATTGGCTCAACTGTCTCTTCACCCAAGATGTCAGTGTAATTTAGAGTTTGGAGCCTTTTGGCTCTGGGGATGGTTGGCAGCAGAACAGAACTGACCTGAACAGGCAGGACTGGTGTCTATGTGCGGCTAGCAATACCAGTCCCTGTCATCCATACCCTTAGCACTGGGGTTCAGGCACTGGATGAGAGGAGTTCGACCTCAAGGTAGTTATTCAAAAGATCAATGGGAGATTTGTGCGGATTCATGGCTGAGTCAGTAGAGAGACACGTGTCCTGTCTGCCTGTCTGTCTGAGGTGGTGAGCTGACCATGTAACAAATGCCTATGGCCCCAGAGCTAGGGTTAGGCAGTGGGGTTGTCAACTAAACCTTCGAGCTGGGTTGAGCTGGGTTCCAGGAATAATGTGTGTGGAGCTACCCCTGAGACAGGAGGCTGTTAATACGCGTCCATGCCTTAAGGGGAGAATGAACCATCTGCCTTGGAGTGTTCAGTGTACGGTCTTCATTTTCCTCCAAAAGAAACCAGAGAGCCCAGGGCAGAAATAGTGCCCTCTTTCTTTCCTCTTTAAAGAATAAACAGTGATGGTCAAAAACATGTCATCTAAGCAGCGCCAACCACCACAGCTTTCTCAAGACCCAGCTAAGTGCAAGGCACTGTGGGAGAATAGGTTCCCCTTTCATCGCTGTCTCTCCACTTTAGAGATCTTTCGGGTGCATATCAGAGGTAGAAGCGGGGTGATGGTTTCCAGGGGCGCAGAAGCCCAGTGTGACTCACATGCCATCTGAACCCTTCTTTTGCAGCGCGGGCGTGGGACGGACAGGCACCTTCATAGCCCTTGACAGGCTCTTGCAACACATCCGAGATCACGAATTTGTGGACATCTTGGGGCTGGTGTCAGAAATGCGCTCATACCGAATGTCGATGGTACAGACAGAGGTAGGAACTGAACTGATTGCGTGCTTAAATTTGCTCTGGAAGGAAAGCACCCCATCACCCAGCTTTACGTTTGAAATCAGCTGTCTCAGCGTTTCTTACATCTGTCTCCCCCATTCTCTCACCGTGTAGATTTGAAACTACCCCATTCCAAATAAGCAGGTGTCAAGCTCTCAAAAGGCCATGGTGTATATAGTGACTGACTAGACTTGCCTGGCTTCTAGGGACGTGGGTCATGTGGTGCGCCTGCAATAGAATAAAACCCTCTTTGATCAGTAGGGAGTTCACTGAAGGGAGCGGTCAGTCTGCATAAGGAGGACTGGGGTTTGATTTATATTTGAGGTGACAGACCGGTCAATAAGCTTGCCATTGGGCTTCTTCCTCCATGCGACTCTCTCTTGAGTCACTTCTGATATTAACCATTGGTTGAATTTGTGGATTCTGTCTCTTTTGGTTTTAAGGATTTCTAGCCCCCCAATCTACCACATTAATTAAATCAACGGTTCTCAATCTGTGGGTTGTGACCCTTTTGGGGGTTGCAGATCCTGCATATCAGATATTTATGTTATACTTCATAAAGTAGCAAAACTACAGTTATAAAGTAGCAATGAACTAATTTTATGGTTTTGTGCTGCCCACTGGCAACAGCCAGCGTACACCTGTGTGACTGCAAAAACCCAAGTACAGTGGCTTTTTTATAATCCAAACCACTGGGCTATTAGTGACTCCCTGGCCCCAGGGCCACAGAGAGCTTTTCTTGGAGAAGCGTGTGGGAGGAGAATATTCTGGACTAGAACAAGGTCAGGCCTGACTTCTCTCTCCCTCACCAGAGATTGCTTTAATCCCTTGTTCTTCCTCCTGCAGCTTCTGCCAAGAACCACTAGATGTCAGTATAACTCAAATAGCCTGGAGGGTAATTGCAGTCTCTCCAACGAGGACATTTACTAGTCTGTTTCTCACCCCCACGCCAGACCCATCTTAGCAAGGCTTGGCAGAGCCGTCCAAATGTATTCCTTGCCAAGCTGCTTCCAGGTCACGGCAGTTCTCTGCGCTAGTGACTCCTTAGCAAACATCTGAATGACAGTTAGGAAGCATACTCCGGGCAGGATGTTGTCCCTTTCAAAGAAGCATCTTTTTGCAGCAGATGGCAACTCTCATGGAGACACAAAACTGGCAAGGCTGCAGCAAGTAAGAGACTGCAGAGTAACCAGCCATAAAGGGGAAGTGTGAGGCACACCTCTTCCTTTAGAGGGTCAGGGAGCATCTTGAGAGAGGGGCCAGAAAGATTACAAGAACCAGAAGCAGGAGATAACGCTAAGCAAGCATTGTTTTCTGAACACAGCAGAGCAGTTGACGGAAACTTGTAGCATGGTAACAACATGCTCAAAACCTGAACGAGATCAAGCCAGACAAATTCCCAGCATGGGGGCGGGGCGGCATTGGGGTGCTATTGACGACTGATGACCTTTGGGGGAGAGGCAGGCAGTTTTCTACAGGGATGCAGGGCTTGGGGAACTACCCCACAATTTAGGAGATGTCCCACACCTATGTACATACAGACAACACTGAGTAGACTCCGTAGGTTTGAGAAAAATTTAAAAACAGAGCATATGATGTTGGAAGGGGGGAAGTCGTAGGGGGATAAGGGAGGGAATGAAGGCTGGATTTGAGCCTGAAGTTTTGTTTTTTTACTTCTGTAAACACGTATCAGGATATGCAACAGAACTGTCTCTGTTACATATATATGTAATAGACATTTTACAAAGCATATTCTTATGTGATGGCAGTTCTTAACCTGTGGGGTCTCTATAGGTTAAGGTGGCTGTTGGACCAGCCTTTCACCAGGGGTCACCTCCAACCATCAGAAAACACAGTCTTTACATCACAACTCATAACAGCACCAAGATTACAGTTATGAGGTAGCAACAACAATAATTTTATGGTTGGGGGTCATCGCAGCACAAGGAACCGTATTAAAGGGTCCCAGTGTTAGGAAGGTCGCCATCCCCTGCTTTATGGCATGTGTAAACCCCGTACTTCAAAGCACATCTTACTCTAAGCATCCTGTTTGATGAAGTGCGGGACTTGCTCCCTTAATTTGCAACTTTGTAGCTGCTGATCTAAGCTGGTTACTTTGTTACTTTTGATATGTTCACAGCCACAGAACCTTGGTTGTTTTTGTTTTTTTTGTATTTTTTTTTTTGTTGTTTTTTTTTGTTTTTTTGTTGTTGTTGTTGTTGTTGTTGTTGTTGTTGTTTTTGGAAAGCTACCTTTGTGCACACAACTCCTCTGGCTCCCTCCCAGTCTCACTGTTTGTCTTCGGGGTGATAATCTCAGAAAGCAGACCAGCCTCTGCCGCTTCCTGCAGGCCAGGAGGCTGCTTTGCCTCACCCTTATTTTTGGCCACGGTTTTACTTGTCTGGCTTCCTTCTTTACAGCAGTATTTCTGGTTGACTTCTCCAAGAAAACAGTCTTTTTGAAAGGCTGCTATTCCTTCCCGGAATTGCTAGGAGATCCAAGGGGCATAGGTCTCTCAGCTCCATGGGTCTCTCGGCTTCCTCCCTTTCCCAACACCCCCAGCTTTACCCTTGAGTTCCCTCAGGAGTCCTCAACCGGCACCTTCCCAGTTGTTTATTTGTGTCTGCTCTGTCGGTTATATCTAGAACATCTTGTTCACTTGCCTTATTTTTTTCCCCGTTTCTGCATGCCCCCCGGTCCAGCCTGTGTTTTCTAATACAAGTTCTTTTATCTCGTGTTTGTCCTTCAGCCCACTCACATTCAGATCCTGCTGCCTGCCAATTTACTTGGTTAATAAGTAAGGACCAAAGAACGAAATGATTTCTCTTGCACTTGTCAATCAAGCATGACAATAAAAAGGACAAAGTCAGTCTCCAGGGGAGAGCTGGTCTTTCTGTACACAATCAACCCCAGAGCCGAATAGCGTAGTTCTCCCCGTCTTTGGTTGATAGTTCTCCACACGCCCACCTCCTAGACTCCATCACATCCTGCTGTCCCCCGGAAATGGCGAAAGTGACTAATTCAAGTAGCCATGGCTTCAGGGTTTGCCTTGGGATCGTCACAATCTACCTGGGCAGTCCATTTGATGAGGCCCTTTCTCAGCCAACCAACTACACATCAGGGCTTCTCCATCCTCACAGAGAGAGCCTGGGAGGAGGTGAGAGCCCCCGCTCTGGGACTTCCCAAGTCATGTCACCTCTTCAGAGTTTCCATTTCTCATCTCTAAAATGTGACTCACAGTTGCCATGTGTTGCCATAAAGAATACAGGAGCTAAGCCAACAGGATCCACACAGGTACTCAGAATCCACGGCCCGAGACTACAGATGGCTGGGACTCCTCCCTCCTCTCCAGGACTCTGCTCTATTCTTAGCAAACATTTTGCTTGTTTTTCTTTCAATCACCTCTCTGGGGGTCAGTTGGGGCCTTGCTTTGAGCAGATTGTCCTCTCCACGGGCAGCTTGGCTTTCTCCAGGCATTACGGATGTATCTATAGATAGTCTTGCACTCACTTTCCCTACCTGTATGGTTCAGTCATGGCTCTCTCTCTCTTTTTACTTTTGCTCAGTTTGTAGTTTGGCTTTTTTTAATTAGCATATACCAATTATATGTAATAATTAGATGAAGATATATGTAATGATGAGCTTCATCCTGCATCTATAGACATATGTATAATGTATTTCACCTGCTCCCCATTACTCTTTTTCCCAGTCCCCTTTAGCCTCTCCTTTCCCCATCACTTCAGCTTTCATGACTCGATGTGTGCATGCAACCCAGTGAGTCTAGTTGCACTGCTTTGAAGAGCACGGATGAGCCCTCATTCACAGGAGTGTGGTCAACTCGCCTGTGGCAGCAGCACTGAAGACGTGTCGTGCTTGGTTTTGGTTCTGACACAAAGTTTGGCCACTGGGCAGCCGTGGAGCAAGAGTCCAGACCAGAGCCCTGTTTCCAGCATTCACATGACCCCAGAACTAATGGGGTGTTGTGTGAGGACCATGGTGGCTGGCTCAGTGTAGTGAGATGATAAGAGAACTGGATTTCTCCAAAAGTTATTGAGGACACAGAGCTGAGGTTCCAACCAGCTGTGGCTGGAAGCATTTGCTTTTAGCCTTTGTCTGAATCTGTTTGCACACGGCTGCTTAAAATCCTGGGGTCGTCTCGGCTGCACTTTATTTAGGGGTCATGTTTAATTGTACCACTAAGAATGAAACAGTTGGAATAAAGAAGGAGAAAACCCATGAAATTAACCTAATTCGTGGCACAGAGAGAACCAACCTTAATGTCCAGGGGATTCTTATCTCAGCTTCCAGCCATGAACAGCTACTCACGAGCGCTTATGTGCTACACGCATGCGCATGCGTTTCTGTGAATTTTCACATAGCACATCAGTGTGCAAAAAGTTCTATGATACACGTATGTCACAGACCATCCAAAACTTCTACATTCCGTTTCAGAGACTGCTTCCTGACACTGTTTTCCTGTGTGTACAACATTAAACATTGTTCCTCATTCCCTGCTATCTGTGTCTGTTTATAGTACTTTATCTACTGGAGCTCTGGTTTTTCTCTTCTTCATACTATTATCTGTATCCACACCACTTATTCACTTTATGTCTCCAACGATAAGAAGTAATGGCTACCTTACTATACTCAAAATTATCACCGAATCTTCTTTCCCCTTTCTTTATCTGTGCTCAGTTCATAGATGAAAAGCCCCCATTTTAACTTATTTTTTTCTCTATTCAGTCTTTATTTATTCTCTGAGACATGGCCTCATCATGCAGCCCAGGCTGACATTCAACTCTTGCCTCAGCCTCTGTCCTCTACTACTGATATGACTGTGCCACCCCATCAAACTACTTGGCCACTATTTGCATGTTTTAATATTCTCTGTATTTGCTTCAGAAATCACTGGACAACTGTAAGCTTCACAAATTAGGAAGAGAAGACACTTTCTGTCTCCCGGGAGTGATTCATATAGCGGTTGTCTGTCTATTTGTAGGCGTTCCTGGTTTGTGAAATCTTTCAACAAAAACCAACTCTTTGGCGCTGTGGAGTAACTTCGAAAGCATCTCCCTTCCAATGTGCTTCTCCCTAAGCATCTCCCTTCCAATGTGCTTCTCCCTTTCTATTGCTTATAATTTCAGGATCTCCTTTTATAATCAGAAAGGAATTAACCTGTTTTTTCCTTCCTGGTTGTTGTTGCCGTTGAATTCATACTCCGGGAGTTCATGTCAACATATGACGAGGTGGGAAATTTTTAGTTTTCCAAGTTCACCAAGCTGCATATCCGCTGCCTTCAGGACTGCGATGTAATGATCTGCCCTGCACAGCAAGTTCACCTTAGGAGGCTGGGGGCTGAATACCTGGAATTTGCTAGAAGAGTAGCTCCTGAAGGTTATTATTGTCACCAGAAAGGACAATGGCTTCACTGACGTGACTAATTACCATCTCTCTATGAGTATCAGATCACCACATTTTACACCTTACATCCGCACAGTGTTCAGTATACCTCAGTGGAGCTAGAGAAAGAACATCAATGGTGTTCTGATGTATGGGACATCGGAGGTGATGACCCAGCGGGTAAAGGACTGGCTGCACAGGCACAGTGACCTGGGTTTGGGACCCTAGCACTCACACTAAAGGCTGGATATCAGAGCACTGGCCTATATTCCGGGTGCCAGGAGGAGGAGACAGGAGGAGCCTCAGAGCTTTGCTTGCTGTCTGGTCTTGCCAAATCGGCAATACCGTCTTCAGTGAGGGAGCTTGTGCCACAAAAACACAGGGGAGAGAACGATAGAAGAAGCTATTTGATTTTGACCTCTGGCCTCTACACACACATGCACATCCATGTACACATATGGGCATGTATGAAGACATATGCACACACACACACACACACACACACACACACTCAGAAGGAATATTATTATAAGAGGTCTAAGGAATGACGTTCTAAGACTTATCACTAAAAACCGTACCTTTAAAGCTCAATCTCTTGGATTTTAATACTGCGCGATTGCCTCTTGAAAGGCACGAAAGTGGCTTCCTTTCGCGTCAGGTGCTGATCGTCGCGCTGTCTGGATTCTCGCTCTTCACGCACGCTGCACGCTGAGGCCTGTCTGTGCTCTGTCCTAGGAGCAGTACATCTTCATCCATCAGTGCGTGCAGCTGATGTGGCTGAAGAAGAAGCAACAGTTCTGCATCAGTGACGTCATCTACGAGAACGTCAGCAAGTCCTAGTTCAGACTCGGGAGCGGTAAGTAGAGACGGTCTCAGCATCAGGGCACTTCCGTAGACTCTCACTTCACACCCCCTTTCCAGCCCAGGTCTGAGGCACACAGAGGTGGCCATAGTATATTATGTGTCCTACATAGTTGGCTCGAGACTTCAATGTCCTCTGTGGGTCATAACAACAGAGGGAGCCTCTGAAGCACGTGGCATTCTCCCCTCTACCCGGAACCTTTTATCCTCTGATACTGGATTTCCATCAGCCGCTTAGAAACACCACCTTCCGCCTATACCCAGGCAGCTGTGCAAATGTTGTGTAGATGACAAGAGCTATAAGTTGGAATCGGGACCCCCAAAAGAGTTTGAATTGGAGCGGAGACTCCCCAAAAGAAAAACAGTATTGATCACGGAGCCTCTCGAACCCCACTTATCATGTGGGCAGCCATTTGGGGGGGTCGTCAGAAACAGAGGGACATGTTCAATGCCTTGCACTCACATTTTAACTACAAGACATGATTTGGAGATGTGAGAGATCTTGGCTGAGGTAACATGTACCTCAGTATTTACCTCTGTATCAGAGCAGGATTTCTGACTATCGAAGGGTGCGGAAGCCATCAATAGAACAGAAGGCATAATGGAAGAAATGCAGAAAAGATGGGACATACAGGCTCTGTAACCGGGGCAGGGAGAGCACCATCATGGTACCTCGGTATCTACCAAGAAAGGCCTAGAGCGTGAGGAAAGATTAAAGACAGGTGTATAAGTGAGAAAGAATTCAGAGCCATAGAAAAGGCAAGTCCCAAAAACAGAGAGATAAACAGAGCCCCAAAAGTTGTGGGGCTAAGTGTAGTAGGAACCAGAGGTGGGAGGAGACGGTTAATACACCAGGATGCTAACTGTGTTTCTCTCACGCACAGGTGAGGCCATGATGTCTACCCATCCTCCCTTGCTTCCAGAGGTTTTATAGGGGCCTTTAGTCACTTTGTCAAATCGCGTCCCCGCTGCGCAGTTTGTGGACAAGGAGGTGATTTAACCTCCTAGAACCGAGAAGACTTAGCCTTAAGGAGCCTACAATACCGTTTGGAGTCTTTTCACTTCTAGACGTTTGATGGACCAAATTCACTAGGATTTCCAGAAAGGTCAAAATGCTCCTCGAAGGGCGGGAAGTGCCCTTCCTGATGGTTCAGTCGGCTCTTTGCTGCTTGGGCTGGGTTTGGTTTTTTCTTTTTTTTAAGTGCAATAATTTCTGTATAATCGTGATTTTTTTTTTTACATTCGCAATTCAGAATGTTGAATTGTTATCCGCCCACATCACTGATCAGTGCCACAGCCTTGGGAAGGACCTTATCGCAGAGTTTTATCTCACCACTGAAGAGGCATGGCTACACACAGGAAGACTCGGTGACAAATCCTCAAAGGAAATGAGCGCGTGTGTCCCTCCCTCCAACCTCTCGAAGCTATGGGTCAGGAGTAGGTGGGCAGAGAGAGAAGAGAGGGGTTCTACTCACACGTCAGCCGGTTTATCTCTTCCTATTTCGAATATGAGAACCTGTGTTTCGAAGTAGAGTAGGAAAAACATTACTTGTCTGACTTGTAGTGGGTTTCTTCCTTGTTGACAGTTGGGAGTTTCTTCCGTGGCTCTTTTGAACTAGTGTCACTGTCACGGTCCTTTTCAAACAGCCAGAGCTGACTCAACAGTTTTGAGTCTGACTCTGAACTCTGAGAAATCTTGGTGCCTAGCCTTCACGTTTATTTTTCTGTCCACCCGTGTACACAAGAACAGTTTCTCCAAGAGCTATAGGCTGTAAAAATGCACTTTCTTTCCCCACCCAGAGGAACTGGGAATTCAGAAGTCAGGACAACGAACTCAGCATGCTAGGACAGTCACTGGACACTGTCCCTTAAGAATACCGTTGAGCGTCTCCGTGGATTCCGACAGGATATTCTCTGGGTTTCTTTGCATTTCTGTTGTCAGACTCATTTTAACCCGTGTAGCTAGTGGCATTTTATTCTTTGGATTTTGTATGATTAAAGTACATGATTGTGTGTTGTGACCATAAAAGTTGTCAAAATGAGCATCGGGGCTGTCATGGGAAACTATTATTTGGCGCTACTTTCTAAGATTGGAGGAGATGATGATCTAGACCAACGGTTCTCAACCTGTGAGTCGCAACTCCCTCGGGGTTCTAAAGATCTTTTCATAGGGGCTTCATATTATATATCCTACATGCCAAATGTTTACATTACAATTTGTAACAGTAGCAGAATTATAGTTATGAAGTAAAAACAAAGTAATTTTATGGTGGGGGGAGGGGAGGGTGTCGCCACAACATGAAGAACTGTATTAAAAGGTCACGGTGTTGAGAAGTCTGCGAGCCATTGGTCTAGACATCCCAAGGTCAACATTTGCACCAAAAGTGATGCAGTCGTCAGCTCCCATGAGGAATGTGGTCGTCGAGAGCCCACTTGTGTGTCTGATATTTGTCCCCTACCCCAACTTTCCCTCCATTCCAAACTATCTTTTTCCCTTCATGATTTATTTTATCCCTAGTTATGTATGAGTCTGTGTGTGGATGTGTAAGCGCAATGCCCATGGAGTTCAGAAGGGGGCATCAGATCCCCTGGCGCTGGAGTTGGGGGCAGTTGGGAGTCCTCTGACATGGGTGTTGGGAACCAAGGTCAGGTCTGCCGCAAGAGTGGTGCATGGACGCTCTTACCAGCTGAGGCGTCTCTCCCAGTCATCTTCCCGAAACTGCACACGTAGCGTTTTGTCAGTGACCTTCATAACCGCAAAGCCCACCAAATGAACAGCTCACATCCCGCTGACTCTTACGACTGTAGAGTCCTGGACGCAGCAGACCTTGGCGAGGTCCTGAAAGATCAGGCCAGTAAGCCTCTTTGCCCAGCAGGGGCATGGCAGGATGTGTCCGTACCCTGCAGGCTGACAGCTGGGACGCCATGAGGAATGTCAGGTTTTCTCGATTAGTTTTCCTGCCCAACTCCTTCCTGCTGCCTCCTCCTCTTCCCACTCTGTCAGCCCCGCCTCGTGGACATTTTAATACTGCACCATGCCAGTCTCTGAAATGAACAAGATCTTTAAAAGGTCACAAGCATGTGTGTGACATTCTTAGAACTTCACACACGGGCAGGTCAGGGGTGAGCTTGTGTGACCACGGAAGAGCCGATGGGAAGTTGAAGCTCTCTCACTGCCACGAGATGCTTATGTAAATGCCATAGCTGAGGCTGTGACATCTCACGGAAAGCCTGCACTCCATACATCCTTCCTGTGCTCCTGAGTAATCCTCACAGGAGGGATCTGCTGGCCCTAGGCCAGCTTCTGCACAAGAAGCCATGAGGACACCAAGGCTGCATTGTAGAGCCAGAGTCGAGCCTACAGGGTGGTCAGACAGAGGCAGCTTCCAGATCATTCTTTCAGTCTTCGCTGTTGTCACCCTGCTCCCTGGTGACCCTTGAGTTATAGACTTCAAGATGTTCAGCAAGAGATTTCAGCCTTTCCTTCCCCTAGGAATGTTGTGTTCAGTTAACATGCTGTAGGATGGTAAGCAGAGTTTCAAAAGGAGTAAATCATCCACAAATGATTTGCTTGGTTCCCTGGTGAGCACTAAGGTCACCCAAGCAGCTGCTTCTACTCAGAATCCCACCTTCATCACTCAAAGGTGAGGTCCTCAAGGACTTTGCCATATTTTTAGTTAAGTTTAAAAAATTTCTTGAGCGGGGTGTTATAATGAATCAACATGCAGACTGGCAAACACAGTTCACAGTAACCTGCCCAGCCTACAGGGAGAGCCAAGGAGTGTAAAATCATTTGTCTATGAGGGCCGGTGAGGTGGAACTTTGGAACTGAAAAAGATAAGATACAAAGTTAGTTCCGAAACTACCACTACGGGACTGACTTACAGATGTAGCAATTAACGCTAATCTATCTACCCACCACTGGAAACGATAAGATTACATTTCACTTGAAGAGAAGTTGAGTTTATTTTTACTTTTGGATAGACAAGCTCTTCAATGTGGAATCTTCATTTTTCTCACAGCAGAAACCAAACCAAATTCTTCCTCAACATTTACATGTCTTGCGAGTGAGGAAATCGACTAAGATGTTTTTTTTTTTTTTTTTCTTTTTTTCGGAGCTGGGGACCGAACCCAGGGCCTTGTGCTTCCTAGGCAAGCGCTCTACCACTGAGCTAAATCCCCAGCCCCGACTAAGATGTTTTTAATGTCAGATTGTATAATGCCACTCCATCCTTAAAGTGGTCCCTCCGAGGGCAAAATGTCTTCTGGGGTAGGCTGTAGCGTCCACAGGAAGTGCCAGAGCTGGAGGGCCCTGTGTCTACCTTTCAGACAGGCCACATGATACCTGCTAGCTAGAGGACTGGCCTTTTGCCAAAGAGTTAAAATTACTGAGCCCGATCTCTGAGGGCAGAATTCCCCCTGCTTTCTAGCAAGGAGGCCTTCCTTTGCACCCTGGGGAATGTCTGATGCAATGTGCTTCAAATAGCTGGCCCGTCTCCCAGCTCACAGAGCTTCGGCCTGGTGCTTGGCACAGGGCACAGCGTCAGGAACCATGCCCAGGACCAAATATGATACGCACTTTGGCCGAATGGGTTATAAAACACCAAAACATTACACGGAGAATTGCAGACACTCACGCCTGGTTTTCAGCATTTCATTTGGATGTCTAAGGAAGGAAATCCCAGCCACGATATTTCTGACTGCTGGCCGCGTAGAAGAGGAGAAACTTTGTAGAGTTGGCGAGGGGCTCGTCTCAAGATAGGCTGTCAGAGTCTCTTGTAAGCCAATTCTCAGAGCTAAGCCTGACACTCATCTTTAGTCCGGTGTCCCATGTCCTAGTTCAATCAGTAAAAGATTTTGTGACTGCTTATGTTAAATGCCACCTTAAGTGCAGTGAACCAATCGCCAGACCGTAAAACTGGATTTAAAACTTCAATTTCGAACCTGGAGGACTGAGTAAACATGTGTCAATGTTCCTCCAACGTTCTCTTCTGTCTAAATCTCAGCCCTTACCTGGTAACTGGGGAGGTGCAGGGTAGGTGTGGCTTCACGCAGATGCTTTGAATACAGGGCAGGATCTTCTCAGGCAGGACAGATTTACGCCTGTCCCTCAGGACAACAACAGTTTCTTTCTCACACACTAGGGCCTTGTATCACAGTTTATTAACTTCAAAATAGCGTTATGGAGCTAGAATGTCCCCTTTCCGCATGCTGAAGTTGGGGGTACTTGTTGTATCAGGTTCAGAGGGCCCTGGTCCTGCTGGGAACAGCCAAAGTGTTACAGTTCTCAGAAGGGAAGCCCACACAGGGCAGGTAGCCAGGGTTCCAGGTCTCCTCCAGTACAGTGGCAGCACTAATGCGAGCAGCAGGAGTGGCAACAGTGGTGGGCAGCAGCAGGTGACCATGGGCAGCAACGGCAGAGAGCCGCAGCCACAGGGGTGGCAGGGGCAGGAGCCCAGCCTGCCATGTAGGTCCAAGGTCCAGCGATGAATTCTCTGGGAGAGAGAACTCTTCCCCAAAGTGTTACAGCTCAGTAAAACAGCTACTCTCAGACGATTCTCAGTGAAATAACCTGTTTGCTTTATTCTATGTGGATGGGACTTTATAAACATCGAGGAGTAGGGTGGGATCCAGGGGTAGATGCTTCCCATTGGCTTGGTTTGATATACTAGTGATGCTCTGTTTGCATGGGGAAGGACTTCAGGTAGCACCCCCCCACCCCTGTGACTGACTAACATGGTCCTCTCAGGGGGGTGTTGTGTTATGTGTTCCAGAGCAGGAAGAGCTAGGCAGAGAGTGGGCCCGCACTCTTCCTGTTCTCAGTTAGGAGGTTCATGGTGGTTGGGGTCACTCAACCTCGCCAGTTCTTCTGTTTGGTGGCACGGTCCACTTGCCCCACATATCCTGAATCATAAGGAGACAAACCTAAGATTTCGACCTGGCTCTGTCCAGCCTTAAAGCCATTTTCCCACCACTTCATTCTGCTTCCCACTCGCACTGGTCACTGAGAAACTCTAACTGGTGTTTTAGAATCTCCAGTGTCATCTCCAGAGAATGGTATGAGGACAAGCTTTCCATGGGAAAGAAGATGGCTATTCGCTCTAGCTTCTCTCTCTCTCTGGCTGCGGTGTGATGCCAGAACCTCCCTGCTGGACTGTGCCATCCCTGGGAGCAAGGGCCCGTTTGTCTGACTCAGTGACGTGTGCTCCGCTCTAGCTCCATGTCTGGTGTGATGGCTGCTCCCAACTAAGGCCTGAGTCATTGTGTGAGGGACTGACCATCCCCGTTCCACACTCTGCACACATCCCTGTGTGCTTCTCAGCCCCTCTGTCTCCCTAGTTCTTCCTGCTTATCCCTTGGAGTCCCTGTTGTATTTTGAGCCAGGGTTCGTGTAGCAAAGTCTGTCTCGTCGTAACTGGAAGAAAAGGGTATGCATTTTAGCTCAACTTTCCAAAGGGACAGAGTCCAGCATAGCAGGCAAGGCAGTTAGGAAGCAAATGATGATACTTCATCCCTACACAGGAAGCAGAAAGAGAGAACAGGAAGTGAGGTAGGCTGTAAAGCCTCAAAGCCCGCCCCCAGCGATGAGCTTCCTCCAGCAGGTCCCACCTCCCAAAGGCCCTCTAACACCCCCAAACAGCACCAGTAGCTGGGGACAAAATTTTAAATACATGAGCCTTTGAGAGACCTTCCTCATTCAAACCACCACAGCACTTACTCATGGCCAGTCTCCTGCTGGGTACCGTGGAAAGGGCTGCAGCTCAGAAGACAGACGCTGCAAGGCCGCTGCTGTGAGGTGTGTACATTGTACCAGGGAAGGGGGCAGGAAGGGGTGGTGGCATAGGGGACTCCTGTGCTACTATTGACAGGGTAGAAATGCGCACAGTGTGGGTCCCAGTGGAGAAGTGGGTTTGCTTCGTTCCTAGAAAAGTCAGAAAAATAAAAATCCACACTCACACATCCAAGTCTTAAAGAGTGCAGGATCACGGTCAGTCACCACATGATACATGTCACCTCTGTGTTCAGCAAACATCCAGATACTATCCACAGCACGCTAGACATAGAGGCCCAAGTGAGTAGCCAGGTCTACCCTGCCTCCGAACCTTTCGTTAGTCTAGCATGAATACATCTCCTCAGGTTTCCTCAGATGGTTCTGGATCACGAGACTCTCTGTTAGCACCTGATGCACTTCACTGCGGGTACCAAATGGCCCATTTGGGGCTCAGTTGGGGCCACACGACTGGCTTCTGACCAATGGGAAGAAGCCTGTATCTCTGAGTCACAACAGGGACACAGGATGCCTGCCTGCCTATCGCTCATCAGTGAGGTGTTTCCAACCGTACGTGTGGTCGTCGAGAGACTAGTATCACACCCAGCACTCAAACTGCCCTTCATGTGCGTGACATCAGCTGATGGAATATCTTTTTCAGGACAAGGATGATATGTAACATCTGGCAAAATCCTCAAAAGAAGGATTCAAGGTGAAACAGCCGTATCAAGTTAAGCCGGGACGCAAACCAACGATGGAGGGGGAGGGGAAGGCCACAGATAACATAAACTTTATTATAGAGATAGACATTTCTCTTAGAAGTCGCGTTCCTCCAGGCTACATCGCCTCAGCTTGTGGGCTGCTGTCATTGCTTTCCAACTCTTCTCACAAAGTCCAGACTCTCAGGAGAGCCAGGAGAATACACATAAGGCTGTTGCTGTCTTGGGCTTAGATTCCGGGGTAACCATACGTCACATTGGTTCCACATCAGTGCAAGCCCCAACACAGAGGAAGCTGTCAGCTTTTGACATGTCAGGTAGCAGCCCGGCAGGCTGTGCTGCACCTTCCGTGGTAAGGGAAGCCTCAGATAGGAGCTCAAAGCCAAAGGACACAAAACCATTCTTCAGTTCTAAGCACACCCAGAAAGCCCTAAGTGCTGTCAAAAGTAGAAGTTGTACCTGTTGTCCCAGATGTGGTGCCAAGCATGGAGTGGTAAGACGGCTCACCAGGTCAGGCTATTAGATGCTCTTCCAGAGGACTTCAGTTCCGTTTTTTAGCACCCATATCATGGAGCTCACAAAACAACCTATCACTCCAACTCAGGGCATCTGATGCCCTCTTCTGGCCACTGCTGGTACTGCACTCGTGTGCACGTACCCACACACACACACAGGCACAAAATTAAGAATAAATTTACAAAAGAGGACCCAAAGTTGGTGGATGTGAGGAGTTGGGGGGGGGAGTGGAATATGATTAAAGCACGATGTATGAAAAATTTAAAGATATCCTAAATGAAAAATAGAAATAAAAACCATATCGTTAAGAGACAAAAAATTAGTGGTCTTAGGAGGGCTCCTTGATCTCCCCAGTCATATTATAACAATGGTCTTTAACCAGAAAGCCCAGGAAGCAGCGTGTGAGTGGCCATCAGTGTAGCACTACAGAACACTGCAGATACAGTGATTCTGTTGTACAGTGTGTGAGATGTCAGGTAATAGAACACTGCTCATCACATCATAGTCAGCCCAGGGTTCTGTAACAAGGTAGTCTGGACTGAGGAGGTAACAAACCTCAGGGCTCCATTTCTCACAGACTGCTGGCCGGACATCTGGCCAGCTCTTATGAGCACCGGTCACTGACTTCTTGCTTTCCCTTTATGTGACATAGAACACGAGAGCTGGGGTGGGTTTATAGAGGCAATAATCCCAGAAATAGGGGCTCTCATGACATAATTACTTCCCAAGTTCCCAACTCCTAAATATAACATTGTGAATGGAGTTCAGTGTATGAACTTGGGATGTGAGGTGTTCAGTCTACCACACAGAGCTTTTAAAGCATCGTATGTGTCTAAAAACAATTCCTGGATTAATTTAGGATATATTAGTCACATGATTTTAACTTATGCTAACATCCCACGGTCTCCAACAGCCACCCAGAACTTCTTTAATAGATTGGTTTAAAAACAAACGAAGAAAGAAACGACACCCAAAACCTGGACTAGATGGGCTCTGTTTCTCCGGGGCAACATCCCTCATGGTCATTGGCTTTGGAATATAGATTATAGACATGTGTTTACCTGGGTTTGGCTTTGAACTTCAACTCTCTCCTGGCACAAACTGTCTGACGTGCGTTCAGTGTGTCCAGTCCAAGCAACCCATGTGGGAGAGGTTTTCCACAAAGAGAGCCAGGGCCTGACTTTTACACTGTAGTTGTGAAAACAACTTGTGTGGATTCACCATGCCAACACCAACATTCTTTTCAAAAGCTCACTGCTGGCTGAGGATTTAATTGAGTTGCAAAGCACTTACTACCTTCGTATGTATGAAGCCCTGGTTTTAATCCCGAGCACCACAGAATCTGGATGTGCTGACATGCGCCTGTAATCCTAGCACTCAGGAAGTAGGAGCAGGAGGGTCAGACGTGTACAGCATGTTCAAGGCCAGTCTGAGCTCCCTGAGTGAGGCCTTGTCTCAAAACAATAAATGCATGAATCAAAGCTAACCAGCCAACCAAACTGCCTGCTTCTGAGAGGAGGAAGCCGATCTGTGCGAGCCTACTGTGCAAACATGCCTAGGTCGAGTTAAGAGCAGAGGCTTGGGGTAAGCAGGCCCCATTTGTGAACACCACATAATCCTTCTATGAACCACTTTCCTTGTTTGGCAACAGGAACACTAAAGGCTTCCTCCACTGCCCTGTGTAGAGGATTAAATGGAAAGCCTTTGGCACGGCGCCTGGTGCCTGGCAGTTTGGGGATGCAGGGCTGCCTGAACAGCCTGGTCCGCAGAGTCACCTGCTGTCTCAGAGCCCAAGTGTCCTCTCACATATGTCTCCTTCCAGGGGTCGTGGTAGAACACAGACTTGATTGCAGAGAGCATCAGGCAAGAGCCTGACAGGACTAACCTCGTTCTACACGATTCTCCAAATCTGTGACTATTCCCTGGGCACACTGAGACTTCTTCTTCCGGCATGACATCTGCATGGTGAAGGTGCCCCCTCCCTGCCCCCCACATGCCTGCCTGCTGTATTCAGTTCCTCGTAGGCACATTTACTGTGAGCATTCTCATCTGTCAGATCTGCTTCCCCCGGGTTAAGCTCTGCTGGGTTTGGTGTGGAGAACCCCAGAAGACGAAGGTCTTGTCTGTGCAATACCTCCTAAATTTGAGCTCAGTTGAACAAACTCGACAAGAAGTTGGACCCAACAAGGAGATTTAAATCCATTGTTCCACCGTCCAAGCATAAAACAACAGTCATTTCCCCTTGCTTTATTTTTTATGGCTGCAAGATTAATGAGTTATCTAAATATCTGAATCCTGCCCAAAGGGAGATTGCTCTCGAAGATGAGGCAGTAAACGTCCTCACGCTGTTTCCCTGATGTATATATACTCTGCTCTCATGTACTGACTGCAGGGCACTAGATTATTAATAAGCTTCAACTTCTCACTTTGCACAGGCTGAACTTTATGAACCAGGACATACCCAGAGCAAGTGCCAGAGCCTGAGGTCAGATAGCTCTGTTCCCTCCATTCATACAAGCTTAATAAACCCTTTCCCCACCCGCCTCCAGGAGCTGAGCAGGACCCTCAAACCATGTTTACTGGATTAACAGCCTCTCAGAGGCTCTCACAGCAAATGCATTTCTGTTCCACTTCTGTCCTGTCATAGGGAAGACTGAACGGATTAGCTAAGGTTGGCCCTGGTTGCTGGCGCGTTATATCATGTATACTTTAAAGAAGGAGGATCATCCGCCAGCTGCCATTCTCTGAGGAGATAAAAAGATGACTAAGACTCAGCACTGGCTTTCCTGGTCTCACCCATGCTTAATGTGATCATTAACCATCATCATCAATCTGATCAGAGTTAGAGTCACCTAGGAGACACAGCTCTGGGTGTGTCTTTCAGGGTGTTAGAGAGAGGAGCCACTGTGAAAGTTGATGGCATCCTCTCGTGAGCCAGAATCCTGGACTAATACAAAGGAAAAAAGGGGGGGGGGAGTGAACACCTGCATTCGTCTGTTTTCTCACTGGGGACACAATGTTACCAGCTGCCTACATGTCCTCCCACCAGGAAGGATTTTTATCTCTTCAAAGTGAAAGCCCAACCAAAACCTGTCCTCTCTTCCCTTGTAAATAGTTAACTTTTCTGTTGCTTTAATAAAATACTATGACCAAAGCAACTAAAGAAGATAGTTATTTTAGGAAGTTCATAACAGCAGAGGAAGCAAGGCAGCAGGTGGTGGGAAGAGGAACCTAGAAATTACATCTTTAACCACAAACAAGAAAGAGAGAGGGAATGGGAGGGAGGGGTTGCTCTAAACTCTCAAAGCACCCCCTCCCCGTGATGCACTTCCTACAGCAAGGCCATGTCCATAATCCCTACCCACTGGGAGCAAGTGTTCAAATGTGTGAACCTATGGCCGAAGGTCTCCTCCCAACCAAGTTGTTTTTGACTGGTATTTTGTTGCATCAGTGGCAAAAAATAGTTACTATTTCATGAAACAATGAACAAAACCTACTTGTAAGTTCAACTGTGAGGACTTGGTGAGGAGAGAAAGAAGCCGCAGATTTTTAAATGAGGCTCCAAGCCTTCTCCCTACAGCATCCAACAGAGACATAGGTTTCAGGTTAGGATATGAAATGCCATTTGATAGGATATGTTCAGTTAGTATGGTGGTGCTTGCTTCCAACCCCAGTACTTGTGAGGCTGGGTCAGGAGGACTGTCATGAGTTCAAGGTCAGGCAGGGCACGGGTCCCAAGGCTACATACCAAAATTCTTTCCCAAGAGAAAGGACACATCCTTTTCGAACACCTTTTTATATACTGACCTTGACTTCAAACAAAAAATCTGCAGTTAAATAGGCAAGGGACTAAGTCCAAATTTAGTTGTTCTTGTTACTGGGTACTTTAAGAAAAAGCTATTTAGCTTACTGGAGTTTTAATTTGCTCATTTATAAAGTGGGAGTATGTGTTAAAATACTCAGCAAAATTCAGTTCATAACTTGTTTAGTAAGAACAACTGGCAGGACAGAAGTGCTTAGTTTGCGATACCAGCTCAGAGCGAGGAACAGTGAAGGGTGAAAAACTCAAAGACCCTTGAGTTTTCAATGTGTGTGTGTGTGTGTGTGTGTGTGTGTGTGTGAGAGAGAGAGAGAGAGAGAGAGAGAGAGAGAGAGAGAGAGAGAGGTGAAGGCAGAGGTGAAGGGGGAAGGGAGAAGGAAGAGAGGGAGGGGAGAAAGAGAGAGAAAGAATGAGATGTGTCTTGGGTTTTTTGTTTTAATGTTTATAGACCCTCTAGTTCATTTTTGAGATAATAGTAATAGACACAGTGGTAACTGCATTTTGGGCATGTGCACGCATGCGCCAACACCTATCCATCCATCTATCATCTATCTATCATCTATCATCTATCTATTATCTATCTATTATCTATCTATCTATCTATCATCTATCTGTCTATCTATCATCTATCTATAGTAACTTATATACCCATGTATAAGAGAAAATATGGTTTCAGGGTTTTGCTATCCAGCCAGCCCAGAAAGCATCACAATTGGTCCCATTGCCTAGAACTACATATGAAGCAAGGGGCCCTTAAGCCTAGGGCTAGGTCCTCTGGGCCTGGTGGGAGTTCTGGACCAGTGGTTCACCTTCTTACAGCAGCAGTTTAAGGCTCTAGTCTATGCCCTGATCTCTTCAGGATGCATCTTTGCTCTTCGAAAGTCTCAGCGCAAGTTGACAACTCTGTTGTTGGGTGGATAGGAGCACACAAGACTTGTAAAGCATCTCAATATATCCAGTAGTCCAGGCTCCAGATCCAAACTCGCTCGGTGCAACTGGTGGCCACGGCATCTTCCAACTAAGCAGTGTACAGTTCTTAGTAATTCTCTAGTTGTGTAGTACTTGGTAACTGTTTATCAGATTTTAGTAGCCTTTTCACAAAGAGGCTGAGACACACGTCAACCTCTCAGTATCGGAAGCTGCTCTTCCTTGGCTGAGCATACCCCTCTCCCTGATGACAAAGACATCCCATGACAGAGTCTTGAGGTGTAGCTTGTCTCCTGCCCTCAACTCTGAGGAGGCAGTGATATGCAACTAGACTCTAAGAATGAAAAAGAGAGTGAACAGGGGAATCGAGACAGAGGGAAAAGAATGGGGGGCAGAGGGGAGACACTACGACCGAGTCCTAGGGTCTGTGGAAGACAAGCCTTCTCTGGCTACCACCAATAGCGAGCACAGCTGAGGAGCTCATCAGGGCCTGCATACACTTACACAGGGGAAATGATACCTGAGCTAGGCCTGGAGGGACAGCAAACTGGAGTCTGAGGCTAGCAGCTCACAGGGTCAACGTCTATTGGAACAACATAGGGAGTTCGTGGCTAGCCTGGGAAGCTTGGCTGAGAGCTTGTCTCAGGACGAAAACACAAAGGGATGCATACTCATGAACGAAATATTTCTCTAAAATAGAGTTTTCCAACAACATTCATAAGGAATTCTTTTTCCCTTGTAGTGTCTCTGGCTAACTCTGGTGTGAGGACAGTGCCAGCCTCATAGAACGAACCAACCAATCTTCCCTCTTCAAGATCTTTGAAGAGTTGTGGGATTTGTATCTGTCTTTCAAATATTCAATAAAATATACCAGCGGAGCCAACATTTTAAAGGAATTTCTTTGGGGGGGGCACTTTTAACTCTGAATCTAAACTCCTTACTATTTAATCTTTGCAGATTTCTTCCTTCATACATTTGTCTTAGAAGATCCTTGGGAGTCTGTCCATTTTACTGACTCCTTTCCGAGAACATCCTCTGGATTTTGTTGGTATTTCCTCATTTTATATTTTCCATCTAAGTCATCATGTGACGTTGCAAGCCTCCAAGGCTCTCCCTGATCACTTATGAGCAGATGCAATTGTTTTCTGGTCAGGTGCCAAGTACTGCTGCTTTCTCTATTACCACATCCCCCAAATCTTCTCTATAGACGTCCACCTTAACTGTATTTCTTAAGGGTGGAAAAGTTGAAGACTTTTGAGCACGTTCAGCAGAGACACAGAAGATGCCAATCGAACTTGGACGTTTAAAGATAACCACTGTGATTCACACATGGGAAATTACTGTGGAAGTGGATAAAAGCAGGATTAGAAGTCACGTCAGGGAAGGAGTGCGTACCAAGAGTGCATGACAGAAACTACCTGACATAAAACACATGGGAAACACAGAATTACAACTTAACAGACCAGCAAGGAGCATGGGGAAACTTCAAATGGCCCAACACACATGAAACTGCACACATCCAAGGAGGGAGACAATGGGGACGGGGAAAGGGGCAACAATTGTTCACATCTCCCCAGATATAATGACTGCAGCCTCACAATTCCAAGCACGTCAGTGAATAACAAGACTACCACATGATGTATACCAAAATCAGGTGGCTGCAAACCGGCAGACAGATCTCCAGTGCAGCCCTGACAGTTGATTCCAGTTGTGGTAGGTGACTCCAGTTTCCACCTCTACATTTTCAGAACCAACATCCTCAGTGTTCCCTGCCTCTAGCAGAAGCCCCTCTTCGAGGCATTCTCTCCAAGACAGGTGTCTTACACCTTACAGTCCTGCTCCTCACCAGTCCGGATCCCAACACCGTACATGCTCGATGCACTCCTCAAGCACAGATAAATACAACTCCACCCTTCGGTCCCTCTCCTCAGGTGTGGGGTCTGCCTATTATCCCACCTGCGGGGTTTCGGGGCTCTCCCTTTCCCACTTTAATTAAAAATTCCTAAGGAACATTCACCGGCCTTACATATTTTCAGGTAACAGGGAAGGATGATCACGGTGTGTAAGGAAAGACACACAAACTTTTCATTTGTACATAATTTCAAATGCACACAGAGAGGAGAGCCACGAGTCCAAGTAGGCGGATGCTGGGACTGGACAGCCTTTCGATCCACTCCTTTGTTCTCAGCTTTGGGGTTCGGGGATTTACCATGTGTTGATCGGACAGGCTCTCTCCAAGGACACGCAAGTTTCATAGATGGGGAGGTGACAATGACCTTACCTTGTTTTACCTCTCTTTCTCGTCACCATGATCAGGACATTGTGTCTCTACTCTGCAAGTTCCAAATGACCAAAACCACCACCAGCAGCAGCAGCAGCGGCGGCAGCAGGTGCAAGACTTCAATCCTTTCCCGACCTCCTAGAAGCAGGAGCACTCTCCTACCCCATGGACTCTTTGAACCTTCGCTTTGATTCATGACTTCATCTGTTTCTGGAAACAGATCATCACCAGGACTATGCTGCTTTCTCAGAAGTTCAACCAGCTCTGTGGGCTCTCTCTTCAAACTGCCCAGTGGCCAAACTCCTCAGACATCTGGACATCTCTGACAGGACTCTGCCCCAAACATCTGGACAGCGGCTCAGACAGGACTCTGCCTCAGCCTTCTAAATCTCACCACGCCTCAGCGTCCTGCATTCCCAAACTCCTGAGTCCTGTCATTACTGCATGTCTGATGCACTCCCTTCGTATACACAGATATAAACCACGCCCCCTCTGTATCATAACATAGAGCTATAAATTACACCGATTCTTTCTCTGTTGCATATGCTACTTTTCAACCAGGTGCTCTTAATATTTGAATTTTATTTTGCCTTTCAGAGCCTTTTTTTTTCAATGAGGGGTTCACAGAACACAAGGCATCATTCTTTCTCGTCTTACATGTGCTAAGGATGATGGGAAGACAGAAGTCGAAAGGAAAGGCTGCCGTGCCCTTCGTCGACGTCTGGAAACATGGCCCCGGGAAGTTGCTGGCGGTTACTGCAGATCTCCAGAAACGTATTCAGTTTGGAGCGTTTATCAATAACAAATGCAGCCTGTGTGAGCTGCCACTCTGGTTTCCAACTCCGAATTGATGGTAGAAGGCAGGGATGAGAAACCAAGCGAGGCAGAAAGCAGGGGAACACGGGGCAGTATCCTAGGCCACTGTCAGCACAGACACACCCTGGAGCCTCCTTTCTAAGGGGACGTCCTTCATCCCGCCCACCCCAAACGCTCAGCCTACAAAGCACACGTTCCCGTGTTGACGAGATAGGAGCTATTTATTAATACACAGCAAATACTGTTTATTGCAGGCTCTCTCCAGCTGACTCATGTGAAAAAGGCACTATGAAAAATTAATGAATCTAGATAATCTCTCTAAATGGATTTATGTTAAAATATACAACATTCTTACATAACATCTCCTTTGTATATGTGAAATAACATTATGTTTAATGACAAAAACCTGTGTTTCCAAAAATAACATTTGTTGAAGGTTAGCGATGTGCTTTCTCTCCATGTAGACTCTTCCGTGGGGCTAGAGTACACGTAAATTAAGTGTCCCTGATACACAGGTAAAACACATACAATGGCCCAATATCCTTTGACTACTTATGTCAATATTTATAACTGGGGCCTTCGCTAAGCGAAATACTGTAATAAACACCAAGGTGGGCTACTCTGATTGTGAATGCATATGCCTTACTTTGAACTTGTGCTTTCTGGTGTTTAATTACAGTTGACGTAATAAGCAGAAACTACATCAAAGCATAATCTATGCAGGATTTCGCAATCAACAGAGCTGAGGGGAAGAAAGTTTCTCGGGGACAGAGTATAGTGTCCTACTGTACAGTTCATTCAAATGTGATCATTTCTTAAAAACTGTTGGCATTAAGAACTTTAAATAATGATAAATACGCCCCCGTTAGGTATGTCAGAGGACAGACCTCACGTGGGCTGACGGTAGTCTAACTGAGCCTCCTCTCTGGATGACAGGCACCCCAGTCACTGAAAGCTGAGACCGTTTTCATCGCTGGCTGTGTCTTTCCCTGTTGTAGTGAATGCATTTGCCACTGTCAAATCCACTCAGATCATCAAGCAAGGCTGTGATAATTAACGTAGCAAAGGGGGAAACACCTTAGGAAAGTGGGAAAAAAATATTTCCCAACCTGAGAACAGTCTAAAACTTCTGTTGTTTTTTTTTCTTAAATTAAACTTTCTTTAAAATTTTTTTTAAATTACATTTGTTATTTATCTATGTGTGGTGGTCAAAGGACAACTTGCAGAAGCTAGCTCTCGCCTTCTACCATGTAGGCCCGGGGGACTCGAACTCAGGTCTCTGTGTTTGGCAGCAAGCACCTCTACTTGCTGAGCCCTCTCACCTGCCCACTTCTCAGTTTTAATCAAAACAGTGGGCGCAGAAGCAGCAAGTCCTCTGCTTACTCAGGCATTATACGGTCTCCTTTTATGGAGATGGATTACATATACCAAGACAATAGATTTGACATTCCCTTCAAGGCTTCTTAAAACAAAGAGTGTCCAACACCATCCAACAGCCGTGCCAAGGATAACGGAGTTCAAGGAAATCAGTGGCTGCTCCCTTCATCGAAGGACTCCACTCCCGAGTCGCTGGCCGCAGCGCTGATCTTCTCCTGCCGTCTCCGCATGATTTCTTGTAACTCAGAGCTTCCGCTGCTGTCCTGAAGGATAAACGTGGACCAGACAACATAGTTACCGGCTTGGGTGTGCTGGCTGTAGGTCACCGAAGGGCTCAGGCATAGACCCCAGTGTCCCCACCCCCTGACTAACTCTTCAAGAAAGCAGGAGCTTCCTCTACCTGCCCGTTAAGTTTCCAGACTACAGCAGCACATCGGGTGATCGACTCTCTTAACACAAGTTCTTCACTGTCCACTGACTGAGACAGTTTACCATAAGGACAGAGCAGCGATGGAGAATGTTCTAGACTTGCCAATTCAAACAGGGTATATGTACAAGGAGTCAGTTACCAAAGAACACTTCGCGCATATCTATCTATCTCTATCTATCTATCTATCTATCTATCTATCTATCTGTCTGTCTGTCTGTCTGTCTGTCTGTCTGTCTGTCTGTGTGTGTGTGTGTGTGTGTGTGTGTGTGTCTACAGATGTGTGCACATGTGTGTTTGGGTACACACGTATGCATAAGTGCTTACATGCACCTGAGGTCAGAGGACAATACTACTTTCTTCTCGAACACCTTTCACATTATTATTTTACTTCCCTTTTGCTTGAGACAGGGTTTCACTGTGTGACCCTGGCTTGCCTGGAACTCTCTATGTGGACCAGGCTGCCCTGAAACTCGTAGGGATCCCTCTGCCCCTACCTTTTCACTAGGATTAGAGGGGTGCACCACCACACGTGGCTCCAACTTAGTTTTTGAGACAGAAGCTCATACTAAACCTGAGGCTCGCTGGTCTGTTAGCCAGGCTGACCCAGGATCCTCCTGCCTCCGCACCCCCTGACCAGGACTTACACAGTCATGTCAACTTTGTACCTGGGGGCTCGGGATCTGAACTTGGGTCTTCGTGATTATGAATCAAGTGCTCTATCACCCGAGCCATCTTTTCGCACCTTCCAAGAACTGTCAGTCAACCAAGGGACTCCTCTCCTCTCAGAGATTCTTAAAGGGTGTCTTCAGAACATGTCGTTCCCCTTCAGACAACTCTGACCCTTTGACCATGCCAGCTTACCAGCTCCCCAGTTCTTCCAACAACCCCGGGTACCCTCTCCTAGTCTCTCTGCCCACTAAAGGTTCTGGGACCAATTTGTGGTGGCAAAAACTAAGTAAGGAACCAGACCCAAGGCCAAGAAGCACAAAGAAACCTGATAGCAGTTTTTTGCCTCAGAGGAGTCAGAAGCAGGAAGCAGGAAGAGCGGGCAAAGATAAGAACAGGATGTTCCCGGAAGGAAGAAAGTTAGGGATATAAAATTTTCTAAAATACCCTTGAGAGGTAATTTATATATTCTTAACAAGATTAGAAATACAATGGTAATAAAACTACTTTATGGAAGACATAATTCTTATTCATACTCTACACACGAAAAGCAGTCGTCAGACTGGAGCTTAAAACCTTCCAGATCAACGTTGGAGGGAAGAGTTCTCAGGGTAATGGAATTTCTCTTGATGGAGGATGGCTACAGGATTATACACACAAGGCTATTTTATCCTGAGTTATTTAACTGTTCCATTTACACAATATACCTGCTGGGAATAATTAGCTATCAGCTTCGGCTTGCATTCTATATCCTTTTATTTGAGGCCAGCTATAAATTTAACAAAACCATTAACTCTTACAGAGCCAACTTTGAACAGAATAGCTTGAGTACCTCCAGCCGCACAGAGGCTCACCTACTCTCCAGCAGCTATGCAGACAACTGTGACCAAATAATTGTTCTTGCAGCTGTGTGTTGTTTCTTTAAGATTTATTTTATACATTTATTTATGTGCGTGTTTGTGAGAGAACGTATCTGTATGAGAGTGTATGAGTATATGTGTGTATGTTATATACGTGTTCACTCATAGGTCTGCCTGTGCATATTCAGAGCCCGGAAGAGGTGTCAGTTCCCCCAGGGCTGTAGTTAGAAGCATTTGTGGGGTGCTTAGATAGTTAACTAGGTACAGGAACTGGACCTAGCCCTCCTTAGTGTATACCCTTAGCTGCTAAGCTGTCTCCCTAGCCCATAGATACACATTCTTCATGACCTTCCTCAATACTCGTGATGATTCGGGGTGGGGGGGGGACCTCAGCTTGGGAAATTCGTCCAGGACTTTGGTTTGTTAGAGAAGGGACCTCAGGAACCCAGAGAGTCCTTGAACCCACTGTGTAGCTTAGGCTGTGCCTACCCCTCCTGAGTGCTGGATTACTCATTGGCCACTGTCATGCCCAGCCACAGCTTGGGTTTTATGTAGTTTTACATGTATGTGGGTACATGAACATAGCTGCTGTGGAGGGCACTCTATAGTGCCCAACTCCTGAAGCTGGAGTTACAGATGGTTATGTGCGGTCTTTGTGGGTTCTCTATAAAAGCAGGGCACGTTCTTAACAGGTAGGACATCTCTCCAGGCACCCTGCACCTAGAGTTTTATTTATTTATTACACTGACATTTCCAAAATAAATAAAAATAAGAAAATATAATCCCTGCCCTTTCAGACCATTACTCACTCAGGTATGAATTTACTGTCTATTAGCAAAGTTCTTACAGCAGCTCATGTCATAAAACAAGAAAATTGTGCTTTTGTTAAATGCTCGGTAATAAAGCTCTAGCTGCCCTTGAAAGATAATACTTTTGAACATAGTTACTGATGGTATTCAGTGGCGGAGTAGGAAAAGCTGAGTCAAGCTTAATTCATCTCCTCAGTGAGGGGGAGTTGGCCACTGGCTGCAGGGCCGTCACTGGCCAGTCCTCAGCCCCTCCTGGCACAAACCCCAGCTCCTCCGTCCCACAAGTCTCACCTCCAGAGCGGCTTTCTGGACGGTGATTTGACTGAACACTCTGGCACCTTCAGGGCAGACAGACCTCAGCTCGTCTTTGTTGAGAGAAAAGAGTTGCGCTCCGTTCAACACCCCGAGGCTACTGACCGTCCTGCAATCGGGGCACAAGGAAATTAATTACAGAGTGTGGTAACGTCAGCACGAGAAAGGCTGCTTCTGTCTCTCCTTCTTCACGTTCTTTACTTGTCTGCCTAGCTTTAATGACTAAACTGTCTTTCCAGCTCTGTCTGTCTGTCTATCATCTATAATCTATTTATTTATCATCTATCTACCATCATCTATATCTACTTATCTATCATCTATCTCTATCTTCTATTTGCCTATCTCTCATCTATTTATTTATAATCTATTTATCTATCATCTACTATTATCTGTCATCATCTATGTATCTATCTATCTTCTCTGTCTACCTATGTTTTTTTTGAATGCTCATTTTATTTCATTTCTGAGACAGGCTTTCACGCAGCCCAGGCTGGTTTAGAACTCTTTCTGTAGCTCAGGTTGACTTTGAACTGCAGGTCCTCCGCCCCCAACTCCCATGTGCTGGGATTATAGGCAGAGGCCGGTACTGTGTGTTCTGTATCCTTAAGTAGCTCTATGGTGCAGAGACAAAGGAATACCAAGGGACGGCCACGGCCATGGTCCAGAGGCTCCTCTCCCGCAGGATGACCAGTGAGCATCTGACAGGATGCAGTTGGGCTTCTAATTATCAACCCCCTCAGGTTTCTGCTTCTTATCCCTAACATGGCAACAGACTGCTTTCTAGTAACGTGGCAACTGGCTAACAACCTCGCTTCGTTGTCAATTACGACAAGCGAGTGAGTTTCTATATTAAGACTCTTCAAACATGATTTATTCATGGTTCCAAGTATATACAAAACATCTACAGACTTTTAGATCAGAGATACTAAAGCAGGAAAGATCCTTCTGATTTACAGCCTTAACACATGCTATCCCGCAGCGAGAAGACGTATGTTACGTGTCCTACAAGGTATGGTCCAGCTAAGACCACCATCTTCCTCCCCGCATAACTGATGATAAGGAATAAATCGCCAGCAGTCCACACAGCTGGTAACAATTGTTCAATAGACTGGTGAGGGACACACACTACCAGCTAGAAGACAGACTAGCACTAGTCACTCCCGTCTCCCAGCTCAACCTTCCTCGTCTTCGCCTTGGAACGGTGAGCCACCCTTTCCTCAGTACGGGACAAAGCATGTCACCTGGGCTCTGAAGCGTTTTCAGAGTCATGGGTGGCTCGTAAGTGACCCAGCTGAGAGGGCATGCAGTCCACACCGGACACTCACACAGGGTTGAATCCTTTCGACTGCAGCCACGTCTTCACTTCTTCCGGGGAGGAGTCATACGTGATATTGATCACTGGAACGTTCTGCCGTGGCACGTGGAACTTCCTCTGCGCGGCGCTGCGCCCGATGGTCAGCCTCTGGAAGAGTTCATCCTGCACCTCCTCCATCTGAGATTTCCTTCCTGGACGCAGAGAGGGAGCGCTCACGGTCAGACACCTCTAATGTGAAATCCCCCTCCAGAATCCCGTCCCTAACCATCCCCGGAGTCCCGCGAAGTTTGGGATCCAGGGTTAGAGTTCCTGCCATCTCCCCTCACTTGTACCTCAACCTGGTGTAAACTGCATGATAAATTATTAAAGCAGCTTCCTGGCCCCTCTCTTCGCTCAGGCGTCTCCATAGACTGGGACTGCACCTGCTCAGCTACGTACGGGACAGCAGCTGAGGGCCTGGTGCTTGATGTATGGTCAGGGTCCCCACAAGGCTGCCTGTAGACCTGGCCATCTTTTCTGTACTGCTTTAACCCAGTGAGATCTCACCCAGGGACTAATCTAGATGTCCTTCTGGTGCTCACAGGTGGCCATGGTCAAGGGAGAAATCTGCTGTTGGCATGCAGTAGGCAGATGGCTGGAACACAAGAAACATTCCACAGTCCCTGTGCCAGCCTCCCATGACTGTCTGGCCTTGAATGTCAGAGTGCCTAAGTTAAGACCATAAATTCTCCTCTCTTCTTAGATGGTCCTTTCATATCGAAGGCTTGGTCTATGGACCTCCAACTTGTTTTTCATCTTTGCTATGATGATCTCACTTCCTAACTTAGGAAGAAAATGAAGGAGGTAAAGAGAAGCCTCCAAAATTACACAGTGAATTCTGTGGCAGTGTGGTCTGCACCGTGGGACCCCCCTGGCTCAAAAATAAGTAAATCATAATCTCTATATGTCTCTCCAATGGTTCTTCCTGCCAGTAATTGCTCCAATACAGCAGCTATGTCCTGTCACCCCCTCCCCAGCCCATACGCCCAAGACCAGCCCTTCTCTGTGTGCTAGACACTAAGGTCTCGACCTAGTCTAACCCTTTGCTGTAATTTCTCCCCTAGTTGACCTGTGTTTCTATGGATTTCCCTCCTTCCAGATTCAGCTCATCCACACACAGAGACACTCTTATGTTAGTCATGTTTCTCACTTTTAAATCTCCAATTTTGCTCCCGGGGCTCACTACGTCTCTGCTCTCTTGTAAGCACCAGTCCAGGAGAACGGGTTTGCGCTATTAACCAACCCTGCCCTCCTCTTCTCCTTTAAGTTCATTGACTCTGTCCCCATCTCTTCACCACCCTCCACTCCAGGAGCCAATTCCTCCCAACCTCCTTTAGCCCAGTGCCCTTGGCAAGTGGTTCTACCTTAAAGTGCTTCCTCCCAAGGACCTACAGTCTCTCTGCTGTCTGGGTGCCTCCTATCTCCCCACTCTCTCTTTCTCAGTATCCAGATCTGAATCTTCTCATTTGATGACCCAGTAATGTGGAAGTGTTCCTGAGTGCAGGCCTGGGACCTCTTCCTGGCCTTCTTTTACCCCACGAACGATCATTGTGCCTCATCTTGGGCCAAGCGAAAGCTGGTCACACTGAATTACTTCCCCAGTCCTGGCTGACTCTGAAGTCGAAATCCACTGTTTTTGTTGTCACACATCATTCAGCGTCCATATTCAAACATGTCCGAAAAATACCTCAACGATAACCCGTCCAAACTCTCAACATCTCCTCAATGCTCATCAAGTTCATGACTTCATCAAGCTCAATGGCTTTCTTTTTCATTTCTTCACTCTATTTTAAGACTTATTTTTATGGATATGAGGGCATCGGATCCCATTACAGATGGTTGTGAGCCACCATGTGGTTTCTGGGAACTGAACTCAGGACCTCTGGGAGAGGAGCGGATGCTCTTAACCACTGAGCCATCTCTCCAGTCCATTTCTTGGCTCTTTAATGGCAATTTCATCTTTCCATTTACCTCAGAACCACCCAGCAGTGTAGCCCTTCAATCCATATCGGACAGACTCTACTAACAAATCCCTTAAGTTCTCCACTTCAAAATATATCGCCAGTCCTGCCACTTCCTTCTCTCGCTTGCCTCCAGCCTGCTCAGAAGCAGCAATAGGTCTCCGCTTCCTCTCTCAATCACACCCCATCTCCTGTCACCTTCTGCAAACTGACTGACTGCAATGGTCCTTTCATATACTGCAGCTCCTGGGCTCCAAACCACTGCAGAGGTGGAGCTGCCTGCCTGGTCTCTACCTCTCGGAGGAAAGTGTCTGTCTCTCCTCCAGCTCCTTACCCTAGCTGATGTGGCATTGCTTCCTTGGTGCCTCTGAGTTATTGGCCATTGCAGCCTCTTTTACCTGGAATCCCTCTCACCTCACTAATAAACCTACATGACTCCTTTTGAAGCTTCTCCAGCTCTGTTTAAAATTGTCATTTCCTCCCCTCAGAGCATTGCCGATCCACACAGCTGTTGGCCTCTACATCCTGATCACGTTGACAGTGTCACCCCGGTAGATATCCACTCACCCTGGCCCTTGTACCTCACCATTTATCTGAGACCTTGATAACCACCATGTTCCAATCATGAGGTTATCACCAGGTCAGGAAATGAAGGAGGAAGAGAAATGATCTGTCTAAGTGTCTGCCAATCAGCAGTAGAAATGAGCTCATCTAGCTGGTCTGACTTTCAGACCAGGCCTGTTTCAGATTCACGTCACTGAAATGACCTTCCATGACCTTTCCCAGCATCCTCCACTCCTAGCCATGTGCTTATAAAGGAGTGTGGCGTTCATGAGAAAAATGGCGAACGAATCAAAATAGAGGGAGACAATACCTGTATGCATCAAAAACACACGGACGTATTTAGGTTCATTGCTATCTGTTGCTGTTTTCAAGAACTCAGAAGCGGTATCATAATTCAATTAACTAATTATCTTGACAAGTGGCAGTGACCTGAGAGCTGTGGGAGCTTTGTATGCCGTTCAGGAAAAGTGTCTGGTGTTTAGAAAGTAAGTGAACTGTGAAACAATTAGTGATATTGGAGACTAATTTGTACTAAGGCTTCGAGTATGAAAGAAATGTTAACTCGTTCTTCAACAATTCTCTCTCTCTATATATATATATATATATACATACACACACACACACACACATATATATTATGTAATGTTAAATATTATAAGATATTTGGCTCATATTCACCTTTCCCGTCTTATCCTAACCCCCACCATTCCCTACTTGTGCAACCACCCTGCCTTCCATCCTCTTGTGTGTTGCCTTGTGACCCACTGGGTTTCCTCAGAGCCACTCACAGAGGCTAAGCATGAAGCTAACCCCTGGGGCATCTGTAATTCAGCATGAAGACAATGACTTTGTCTCCCCACCAGCAGCCATAACCTCTTGGAGAGAGAGCCCCTTCCTCATCTAGGAAATGTTTTTGAAGAAATGAAAACAGAGTTAAAGTTGACAGAGAAAGAGAAAGAAAATGGAGGGAGAAAGAAGGGAAAGGGCACTGTGGATGGAGAAACACAAATGGTGCCTGGGTTCCAGGAGCTGCTTTCAATCACCTGATGCTCTGTCATACAGGTCAGCCTTAAAATGACAGAGAGAAACACCACCATCGTGAAATACACAGCACCTTCCTTCTCCACTGCAGAGGACCACAAGGCCTCAGTTAGGCTTGTTTGGAGCATTACAAAGAAACCTCTTTCTAGAAGGCCCCTTGTTTTTGGTTTCCATTTTCAAGTTCTCTCCTAAGGATAGACACACCTCTCCCTACAGTAACAGTTCTGATTACAAAGGATTGCAGTCAAATCAAAGGGCTTGGATTTCAAAGGACTGAAGTAGACGTGCAAAGCAAACTATCAGGTCATCGGCATCTTCAGAAGCGGCAAGAGGGGATCACAATTTCTGGATCTGTGATCCGCAGACCTGAATAGCTTACCTGATGTCTGGCTCCAACCACCCCCAAGTAGCAGTTCTGACCAGAGGGCATGTGCTCTCTCTCTCTCTCTCTCTCTCTCTCTCTCTCTCTCTCTCTCTCTCTCATGTGAACTTGTGATTTTGAGGGTGTATATACTCATGTAGACATGTAGATTCCCATGTAGGTCAAAGGTCAGATGTCTTCTCCCATCATTCCCTGAGTTATATTTTCAGACAGAGTCTCTCACTGGACCTGAACCTTATTGCCATGGCTGGATGGC
This sequence comes from Rattus norvegicus, assembly GCF_021556685.1. NCBI lineage: Eukaryota > Metazoa > Chordata > Mammalia > Rodentia > Muridae > Rattus > Rattus norvegicus. The sequence goes on from NC_141537.1 coordinate 172,488,241, forward strand.
CAGAGAGCTGAGGATCTGCCTGTCTCTGCCTGAGTGAAGTTCATAGCCATGCCTTGTTATTTACATGGCTACTGGAGGTCTGAAGCCAAATCCTCACTCGTGCATGACAAACACTCCACCCCCACCTCCCCACCCCCCACCCCCGTGCTAAATTTTCCAGAGAGGCATTTGACATCTTGGCCTTGCTGTTCAGAAAGAAAAAAAAATGCTCCAAAAATATGCTATTGGAAAAATATTCATTTTATACAAAGAAATAAATTTATTCAATGCCAAACTACACCCGGGATATTTTGAAAAGGAATTTTACATGAGCAATGATGAGGCTACCTTACGTTAAGGAAAGCAAGCCCATGTGTTAACTTGGCCTATTTTGCAGACCCTGGGGCCTGTTCACATATGAAAAACTGACTTGAAAATGATGAGTCTCAATCATCAGGAGAGTTGACTTGTACAAGAATTCAAGCTATGCCTTTGCCCCAGAAGGCTCTTGAGTTTCTTCAAGTGAGACAAAGAACAGGCTGTTCCAGGCCATGCGCTGCTCCAAAGAGGACTGGATGCCTCTGAACTCTGACCCCAGGCCTGGAACAGCCCGCCACAGTGTCAGAGATCACTGCGCTGACGTGTTAGACAGAGTAATGAGTAAACTTGTGGGAAAAAAGGAGAAAAGGAGACTCATTTCTCAGAGGGAATGTTCCCCAGGGAAATGAAATCTATCCACGGAACTTTCCCATCTGAAAACTATTTCTCTGACATCTTTGAAAATGTGTCGTCCCTTTAAACGCTCAGTCTTTCACACTCACACACAGTTATTTCTGATACAGAATTAGTTGTTTTTCCAAATTTTCGTTTTTTTATTATGTTTTACATTGACTGACTGGTGTGTGTGTGTGTGTGTGTGTGTGTGTGTGTGTGTGTGTGTGTGTTCAGAGGACAAATAAGAGAGTTGGTTCTCTCCTTTTGCCATGTAGATCCCAGGGATTGAATTCAGGCCAGGCTTATTGTTAAGTGCCATTTCTTACTCAGCCCCTCTTTAATTTTCTAATGAGGTCAAACATGAATAAAAAGGTGATTTGAATCATTTATACTTCGGGAGAGAAACTCATGCATGAAATAGGCTTGTGTTTATTGCATCTACCCACTATTTCCATAACAATTATAATACATTTACTTCTCTCTGGTACTTTTCATTTATTGAGACTGATCATGAAAGGCACATGTAGCTAGAACCCACTGGGGGAAAAGGCCCCATCTATTGTAATGCTAAGTGTGGGGTCCCCAAGACCCGGTTGTCTCCGAGGAGAGGGTCTGCACACACACCTTGGCTGCAAGTTGTTTCTGATTGGTAAACAGAGATACCAACAGCCAATAGCTGGGCTGAAGAGACACAGGTGGGGTTTAGGTTTCCTGGGCTTGGGGTTGGAGGAAGGCGATGAGGAGAGGAATGTGCAGGAGGAGGAAGAAGCTGCCATGGGTTGGCTGAGCCATAAAAACATGGTCCTGTGGGCTGGAAGAACAGCCCAATGAAATATAGTAATCAGCAATTAGTAACTCAGGTTATCGATAGGAAAGTAGATTCTAATAGCATGGAGGGTAGCAGGTATCTGCCCAGATCTTGTGCTGTTTAAGGCTTACTGTAAATATAAAGGCTGTGTGTGTCTTTCATCTGGGAACTAAAGGGTCAAAGGCAGGTTAGAAACTCTGGGGTTGAGTTTAAAAATTTCTACAGCACCCGAGCCTCAGGTCTCTGATGTCAGCTATGAAGCTGATAGTTCAATACAGGTACCTAGTGTCACAGATGAGATTGCACAGCAAGACTAAGCCAGGGGTCATTCTTAGTCCACAGCATAAGTAGTACTGAAGAGAATAGAAACAGATCGATCATTTACAGTAAGAGCAATTTATAGAGAGAGAAAGGCACAGGACCTTGGGTGTGGCCGTGGGGCAGGATGGTAGATATGTTTCCCACACAACATGTCCCCTTAACTTTTGTATACTTTTCTCAGAACTTCAGCTATAGGAAGTGTCCTCTTGGTTTTAGCGTTCCAAGTTTTCTATAGTGAGTTACAGTCAGGCAAGTTAGTGACTTGCAATGCGTTACGGACATGATTAGACAGGAAGCAGATGGGCCACGATGAACAAGGTACACCAAAGGCTCTCAGGCTAACTTTAGCTTTCAGAGCATCCACACAGCTCTGCCCCGAAACAGAGAATCCTATGTCGTCATAGCGCCTTTAATTTTGTTCACTTTACGACGGTTCTCATAGAAACTATTCTCATGGAAATCTGTGAGACTATGAAGTCCAACTTAGAAGAAAATCCGATGTTGACACTGGTGGGCGACTGTGTAAAATTAATGCGATTGTGTATGTGTCTGAGGACGGCAAACGGTCCGGAGAGGACAAGAGGAAAAGGGAGGATGACAATGACAGCAGCAGACGTTTGTGGACTACTTGCTTACAATGGTCAAAAGTAATCCAAGTCTTCAGGCCTAGCACTACTCACATCCTGGTACCTCACAGTGCACAGTGCTGCCAAACACGCCTGGAGAAGGCGGGCAGCGGGCCTCAGTTGTGACAAACAAAACCTTCTCAGGGAGAGGGAGAGTGGGTGCCCCCCAAGTCCCCTTCTTTTCACATGTTATCTCATTGAATCTTCTTCACGCTTGTTCTAAGAGACAGATTAGCTTTGGTTTCCCTCACTTTCCAGACTCTAAAGTACACAGAGGCTCATTAAAGCCTTGAAGAATGTAGGTAGGAAGGAATGTTTTAGGAGTTCATCCTAATCTATCTGTTCGAGCAAGTCTGCATTCGCCAGTCACAACATCACTAAGGCAGGGGGTCAGGCCTTAGAGGGCTGAGGAAACGACCTGCTTCTCGGAGAAACTCCGAGGTAGAGACACTGGGCAAGCATCCATGAAGTGTAAGTGGCTACTATTTACCTCACAATATTTACTACGAGCAGACGCAGTGGAACTGGGTATGCCCCCCTCCCCCCGCAGGAAACTTACGGTCCACTGGGAGTTGTTTGTATCTCTGGCTGTCCCTTGCGATGCTGCCCCCACTCTCGCTGGAGCTGCTGTTCTGACGGGTGACATTCGCTGGAACCTTGGGCACAGGAACGGGTGCTGGTGCAGAAGGTGGAAGGGGGACCGGAACGGGTGCTGGTGTTGGAGGGGGCGATGGGGCAGAAGGGGTATCAGCTGATCTTGGACCGTATTCTGTCCTTTGTTTCTGTAAAAGACGATAGTTAACCTGAAATATATGTGTGTCTGAGGATGTATGTGAATGTATAAATATTCATATATATATATACATACACATATATATGAATGTATGTTGTATGTGTGAACTTAGGTTGGAAAGTGAGGCACAGATGGACAGAACATCGTTGGATATTTACTTGTAGTTCCCTGTGCCAATCCTTAATACATGAAGGTCTGCACAGGTACACATTTGATCCAATATGATTCCATAGTTGTTAAAACCATGTTCGAAGTCAATGTATGAGTTTAAAGAGTGACAAGCTCAAACCAAGAACAAATAATATCGTAATAGTACATGCCAAGAAAGCTGAGTCTAGGCTTGAACTTGCATGTGGCTTCGGTAGGTTTTACAGTTTAAACCGATGAGGATTTAAGGGGTGCCGAGAGGCAGTAGCACTGAGCGCCGCTTGCTCTGGTTTTAAATGTGGGCCGCAGTCAAAGGTCTTTAAATCCGCTGTTTTACAACGAGGAGGGTTAAGGAGCAATGTGTGAATATGGAAAATAAAGGGGCTCTGCTTTTAAAATAATTAAGTTTAGACTATTGTTATAAACTTTTTCAAGGTACAGCCCTTTTGGCCACCGTATTATTCCTAACTTATTCATGTTAGAAATTTTCTTTGTTAAAAATGAGAATACAGGGGGTGGATGATTTTAAGGATAAAGGCATGATTAATTGGTCCTTCTGGCTATGGATGAGGCTCCATGGTAGAGCACTTGCCAAGCACGTAGAGGCTCTACTCCACCCTCCGGGCCACAAAACAGCAAAGTGCAGAGGGAAGAAGGAAGGCAGGAGTGGGAGGGGGAGGAAGGGGAAGGCCGGTGAGCAGGGATTTGCATTTCAAAAGGAAGACAAACAGACAGACAGACAGATGTGGTGAAGTATACAGTTGAGCCAGGAGAAAACAGTATTTGTGAGTATTGCATATTCAACACAATATCCAAAACTTTAAATCTAGATAAAACAATGTAGCTCGCAGGTAACTACCCATCAAAGGCTCCAAGCTTTCCACAGTCGCATCTCTGCAGAACCAAAGATGCGAGGTTACAGCGGAAGTGGCCGTTAAATACTGCCCCGGCACAGTGCCGGTTAACACGCGGATAAAACCCAAAAGAAAGCCTTTTGGAAACGGAGGCTTGTGTGAGGGCAGTATTTACCTCTCACTTCTCAGTTGGCCCAAATATAAGGCGATCCTGACTGTTAACTGTGTCCCTCACCCAGATCTCCACAGAGACCAAAACCATCAAAACACACACCACACATCTACTTTAAAACTAAACGGTCACTCACAAAACAACACACCAATGACCAAGGTGCCTTCACAGGAAGAGAACTTAACACCTGAGAAAAGCTTCCTGGGAAGGGACCCTTGGGCTTTGTGGCTGTTACTCAATGGTTATGATTCATCCGCCGGCAGGTGGTATAATGGCGGAAGGGGGTAAGTGTTGGGAAGGTGGCATGGTGGGCAGGGTGGGGACTTGGGGGAGAGAGGACGCAAAGATGGCTAGATAGTGTTGCTAGATACAGAGGGTAGGAAAGCAACAAGGAGAGGCAGGGAGGAAGGGATGGGAGTTGGATAAGTGACTGCCACAAAGTTAAGCATGAGAGAGAGAGTTCTAATCCTCCCAGCACCTCCTCTTCGAGACGCTTCAAACATATCCAGTAATGCATCAGAAAGCGTTGGTGTGTCATCGCAAACCCCGCAAGATAGTTCTCTTATATTTGGGCCAAAAGATATCTAAAGCAATCTAAAACACAGCAAACACCACCAAAAGTAGCACTTAGCACACCAACGGCCCTTAATCTCTAGGTTTCATTCCCTAGATGGGCAGGTCCTCTGCATTTCACTTCAGGATGGCTCAGTGAAATCATGTCAGTGTTTCAAAAGCGACAGAATTTCCACGTTTTTTTTTTTTAAATAAGCTATGCCAACAGAAAGTGTTACACGCTCTGAGTGCCACAACGTGATTCATTCTGTCTGCTAGGAAAACAGGAATAGCTAGCATTTTTCTATCTGTGGAATAATACTGTGAGAAGTAAGCCCCGGAGACAGCTCACCAAGTGTTTGGGTCCCAGTTCACTCCCCCTGCTGCTGCTGTACCAATGGACCTCACTCAACAACAGGTCAAAAATATAAACCATGTGGAAGCTTCGAAAGCCATAGAAAGCCATTCTCACGATTCATGCCATGAATTATATTTACTTGCATATTCCCCTCTCCCCTCAGTCTTCTCTGCCTGCTTCATGCCTCCAACCCCTGACAAGAAAAGGGAGAGAGGACGACATCCTCCAATCGGTGTGACTCATTCTGAAAGTCACTGAGTCAGCACTGACCCCTTGATCTTCTGCTCTGAGTCCCTCCCCAACATCTCTGCTCCGCTCTGCCTACTGCGCCTGCTCTCTCCTTTCATGCTCCTGCCCTGGGTTCTTCCTGTTGGAGGCACAGAGCAATGACTTGCAACACGTCTCAAGTCAGGGAAGACTTCCTGGAGCACAGCTCACTTGGAGCCTTTCCTTCAGCCCCAAGGAGGCTGAGGCTCCAACCTGACGAGAAACCTTGGCCCCGGGGCTGTTCCTGGGAATCACCACTAAACTTCGCCATCTCCACAAACCTCCCAGTGTAGCTGGTATGGAACCACAT